>NC_068938.1:108103570-108174945 GCF_016801865.2 Culex pipiens pallens
GAAATTTGACGGGCTTTCCGAATAAATACACTGAAAGAAAAAAACACTCCACTTTTATGAGCTTTTTGATTTTTAAGTTTAAAAGTCATATTTGAAGGTGAGCCCACGATTTTTTTCGTTCAACATTTTTGTGAAAATAGCCTTAGATGTTACAAAAAGACTCTAAACATCTAAATTTTCAAAAACCGAACACGAGACTCAATTCTCCAGTCAATTTTACATAAAAGTCTCTATATTGACCATTGTCCTAAGTCCAATCCTTGTGAAGATACAGCGGTTTTAAAAATAAAAACGTTGAAAAATTTGTTGATGGTTTTTGGCAATTTCTATATGACAGACTTGATTTTTCAGTCTCGAAAATATTTTTACCGGAAAGCTCGTCCAATTTCCCATAAGATTGTCTTTGACCACTTTTCAAAATAACTCGTTTTTTGATGATTTAAGCTAATTTACTATCCATGTTACTATACTACACTGAAAATATATTCTGTCTTCAGTTATGGGCAAAGTAATTAGCTTTTATCTGTAAGCCCATACATCCAATTGAAATGTGGTCAAAGACAAACGCGTTCGGTTTTTAAAAATTTTGATGTTTATAGCACTTTTGAAAAATACAGTTTCAGTAAATGATTTTTGTATTTTTTTAGGTGACTCCATCCTGCAGTTTTCGTGAGTCTTTTTTAACATCTTTGGCTATTTTCACAAAAATTTTGAACGATAAATAATCGTGGGCTCCCCTTCAAATGTGACTTTTTTAAACTTAAAAATCATAAAATCTCATAAAAGTGGAGTGTATTTTTTTCGGAAAGCCCGTCAAATTTCCTACAAGTTTGTCTTTGACCACTTTTTGATACGATGCAACGGCTTCGAGATACAGCCATATTTAAATTACGAAATACAAAAATATTTAAAACACTTACGCTCTTCTCAATTGTCTTTAACGAGTGAAACTGGCTCCATATACACAAAAATGGCTTATATAAGCGTAGGATAACATGACAACAAAGTTTCGTTGAAATCGGAGAGGGTCGAGAAAAAAGTACCTAAAAAATTCCTGTTTTGGGCTGGAATTGCTCATCCAATTTTTCTAGAATCCTTATCTTGAGAACGACAATTTTGATTGATTTTGTGTATTCGGCAAAGCGTTAGGTAAAGGATAGGAAAATTCGTAAAAAAAATTACCGTTATTTGGGGCAAATCGGGACACATCGGGCGAATTGGGAGAGCTGTTGCTTTGTTACTGCACAATATTTGAATATTTTTTATTTGTTCGGATAGAACAGAGACAAGTTAATAAAACATAGTGCATCAATTTCCTAATTTCAAGCTTCTAAGTGCTCGAAAACTTGCTGTCCCGATTCGCCCCAAATAACTATAAAAAATTGTTTTGTTTGTTTCACTTGGAGCAAAAAAATCGAATAACACAAAAACGCGTTTTCATAATATTTTTTTTTTTATATAATTTAAAAATCAAAAAGAGAAAAAAATCAATTTACCAGTGCAGCCAAATTATTGAAAAAAGCTAATTTTGGCAAGAATGCTATTTATTGTGAAAAAAAAATGGAAAAAAAAACTTGTAATCATTTTGATAAAAGTAGATTTTTTATTATTTTTTGATTATACATTTTATGTGTTCTAGAAACAAAATTCGAAAAAATCTCTAAATTTATAGTCATTTTCAGTTAAACAAAATCAATATAAGATGTCCAAACTTTTGAAAAAAATGCAATTTTAATCAATTTTTTTATAAACAAAACTCTGCCGCTCAAATCTAGTCCGTCCCATTTGTAATTTCGTCAATTTTGAGTAAATGTTTGTTAGTTTATTCCAGAAAACAGAAGAAAATTTCACTTTTTCGTAAAAACCTAACACGTAGCCTTATGGGCGGGACAAATTTGTCTTGCGTTTTTCTAGGCTTGCTGTTTTTACATGTGGACGGATTAGATTAGAGCGGTAGACTAGTTTATGAGAAATTTATTAAAAAATCTAACTTGTAATAAATGTTACCTCATATTTATTTGCATTTAATAAAAAAAAGCATATAAACTTAGTAAGTTATATTATACAATTTATTAGAAATATCCAACCAACCAAATAAATAGAACAAAATAAAATATTGGTGCAAAAAAATGCAAAAAAACATTGAAAATTGAATTCCAAAGTGACGCAAGGATCTGCCGCTTCTGATGTTGAAAATAATATCATAAGTTGCCATAGGGCCTAAAAATTTGAATTTTGCCTCATATTACTCATTTGAGTTGTTTTGAACAAACAAAAACCGAGTCAATTATTTGATCTTTTAAACAAAGTTGAATAAAAAAAAAACAAAAGTACTACACTTCAAGCTCTTTGTCATCGACAGACCGACACCATAACATATTTCCGGTTTTTGTGTGAGGGGGAGGGCAACATATCCATTTCACCACTGCATAACAATCGATTTGTCCCTTTGTTAAGCTTTTGGAATGTCGCTAGTGGGTATCAAATATATCGAATTTTTATTTCTAGACGATTTAAATATTCATCCATGAGTGATTGATATTATTTCAAATTGAATGGATTTAGTATCTTTAGGAAAATGATTTATTTAATAGTGTGAATATGATAAATATCAGTTGTAACTATTTTTACATTTTTTTTACACATAACGAAGTTGGTGGCACCAACTCACATGAATACGTTTAAGTTTTAATATGATTCAAAGGAGCATTTAAAATCAAAGAATGACTTGTCTTATCCACTCGTGTAAACGGAAGTAGGTTACCACAGCATGAAGTGGTGGCCAGTGACCAGCCACAGATAACGAACCGGAAAACGCTCGACGGAAACAACGGAAGGGACTGAAGCTAAAAAAAAAGTATTTCACTCAACCATCCAGTGTACTTCGGTGCGTGTCTGAGTACAGAGAAAAAAAAAAGTTGGAAATAAAAATGGCCTGCTGTGAAAGCTCCACCACGCACCACGTGGCCGGGGCTGGGCTAAGGTGAGAAAGGGGACGGAAGTGGCTAAACGTCTGGTTGTTATGTTCATTACTTTTACCGCACACACACTCATAAGTTTACCCTCCTGAAACACGAAAGCCCGCCGGTTCGCGAAGGGTTGCCAGGTGAGGAGGAGTGGGGGAATGTTTTTCTTGTACTGTTTCAATGGTCACTTAGGCAAAGCACGCGATGGAGGGCTTCCACAGAAGACGTAACGACTTTAAACATTTGCACAAGAAAGCTATCTAAAATGTCAATTTGAATCAAATTTTAATTTTGAGACAACGTGATTGAGGGACGGTCTTTCCGTTCCGTGGAATCTACAATGAAGCTTATCGCAATTGAAGAAACATTTTTCGTTTAACATGCCATTCGTGCTGAAAATGAAGGAAAGGACTATTAAATATTTAATGACTTTATAAATTTTCTCCAAGCACCGTTTCAACAAGTTTTCCTGCCCCATTGATTTCAAACAAATGACTTTCGCTACAAACTGCACGCTACAGGTACTACGACTTGGCGAAGCCATCAATAAAACGTGTTAAATCCGTCGGAAATGACGCCACACAATTTGCTGCTGGAAATAATGGCAGGCTCCATTTCTGTATGCACACAATGTGCAAACACTTGCTCGATACCGCGCCGAGCCTGTATTATTCCACAAAAGCTAAATGGCACGTATTATAACGGCATTCAAAAGCTTCACCGTAGTCCAAACATTAGCCCATGAAACAATGGCGTCGCGAACACAATACAATACAGTGTAGCATAATGTGGGGGTGACTTGTTGAAGCTGCTCCAGGGAAAAGCTTCTGTCAGGCTGCAGCCCCAAGGAACGCAAATTAAGGTGGGTTCAATTTGAAACGTGAGCTTTTTGCTAAGGATAAAGAGCGTTTGAAAGTTGATTTTTTTGGATCGATCTTTACTATCAAAAATACATAATTTTCTTTATTTGTTCATCGTCCAAAGTGGAATCGTCCATCATTCTACAAACTAAGTGCTATCTTGATATCACATCCAGGTCGGTTCCTAGAAAATCTTCGCTGAGCTCTCGTGCAGCTTTTCACCCAATGAAGCACTCGGTAATGTAACGATCCTGGCACGTCCCAAACCGTCTCCTGCAGTCGTCACAGTTTCTTATCGCCGTCTGTGGAAGGATAATGTTGAAGAGAGAGCGAAAAGAAAAATATATTTATATTTCTCCATGTGAAATCCCATGTGATGAAAGCAATCAACCGTTCGCTTTGATTTGGTTCACACGTTTGGTGACATGGTTTGGTAGGAACCCGTTTTTCACCCCCGGTGGGTGGGGGCTGAGGGGGTGGGGATTATTATCCTCTTTGATAACCAGCAGCACCACCACACTCACAAACACACACACTCCATCAAATGTAATCATCATAATACTCACCGCACCGTCGCAGGAAACGTATTTTTTCGAGCCCAGGGCGCCATATCCGCAGTTCCTTGCTCCCAGGGACCGGCATGTGGAGCAGGTTTTTGCCTATTGGGGGGAGGGAGAGTTTATATTTGATGAGATTTCAGGTTTTTTTTTTCTTTTTCAAGTGTGATTGAGATGTGTGATGTTGAGGGATTGAATTGATATCAAATGGGTTTTTAACTGATATATTTGTCAAGTACTGTCAACATGGGTAACATTGGGTCTGAGGAGTGGGAATATGTTAACAATAAAAGAAAAGACTAATTTTGATTATCACAAATTGCTCAACAAACGATTTCAGTTATAATACTGAAAAAAAGTTTTCTTATAATTTATTGTTTCATGGACTTTTTTATCAGCATAAGTGTCCCTTCTTGGTATGTGTTCCAATTTTATCGTAAATTTGTTAACAATAGTTTTTAAATACAATATGATTTCATTCAATTCAGTTCGGTTTTATTGGTGAATAATAATATTATTTTTTTTTTCTTTTTATGTACCTAACAGAGTATTTGTGTTTAGTTCAGCTGTGTGTTGCGTCATAATTCGTTTTAGATCATTTGTTACTATTGAATAATGCATAAACAAGAGTAAGAAAAAGTTTTCAAAAAACTTACACAATGTAATAAGATTTAAAATAATCAAAATGTAATAAATTTATTTTTTTCTATAGATAAAATTTAAAAAAATTGTATGGGTCATTTTCTGCCAACTCACAGGAAATCGGAAAAAGTTGCCTCGACTCCTCATTGATTTGCGTGAAACTTTGTCCTAAAGGGTAACTTTTGTCCCTAATCACGAATCCGAGCTCTATTTTTCCATTTTTTTCATTTTTGAACATTCGAAAAAAGACGTGATTTTCAATAATTGAAATGGTGATGGTTTGGAAATTTGGTGTCAAAAAAACTTTTATGTAAAATTGGACGATCGATTTGATGGCATACTCAAAATTTCGAAAAAAAAAACAATTTTTTCATCGAAAATTAAGAAAAAATAGTCTAAAATTCTGCCATTTTTTATTACTCAACTGTAAAAAAAACTGGAACATGTAATTTTATATTTCATTTACTTTTCGAATCTGCAATAACCCAAAAGGGTTATTTTTTCATTTCGAATGACATCTTTAATTTTAAAATTTCGTCATTTTTGTATATTCACAAGGTTATTTTTAGAGTGAAACAATGTTCTACAAATTGTAGAGCAGACAATTACAAAAAAAATAAATTGAAATTACAAGCCATGCTTTCAACATTTCAATGAAAAAAGTGTTTTAGAGCGCATTTTTCACCAGTCTAGTTTTGTTAGTTAAAAAAATATAAGAACCGACGGGGGAGCGGCCGTGGCTGACTGGTTACGGTGTTCGCTCTGTGAGCGAATGGTTCTGGGTTCGATTCCCATCCGCTAGCAACGAGAAAGTTAAGAACACAGAAATTTGAAATGATAAATATCAAAAAGTCGCTATAAGCTGGGTAGGTAAAAATGCTATCCACTAGGCCATGACGACTTGGTGAGCTTGGACTGGAATTAGGAATACTGTTACAGAGAGCGAGTTGTGGCGCTATAACCACGGCAAGAGAGTAGGGTAGAGTAGTCATCAATGAGACACGGGGAACAATGATAAAATGGCTCTCACAAGTCGTAGTTTCAACCAATCAGGCTCATATTTGGGGGAAAGGTGTGTCTACTGGATACACGTCTGCCATATTAGTGGCTTTGGTTATGGACGCTCCTTTAAAAAGTTATTCATAAATGTTTGATTCTGGGGTGTAAAAGTAAATTATGGACAAAAAATACTTTTTCGCTCGTAGGCTGCCATTTACACCAAAACTAATATTTCTTCAAATTTCTTTCGACGTTCCATAGGGATTGAGTTGGGCTACAATGTCCTTTCATTAGATTTGGCCAAAATTTTGAATATACCCAGAATCCAGGGCTGTCTCATTGTTCCCCACTCATTTCAGCCCATGGGTAACAATGAGACACATTGATTTTTCTTCGATAAACTTTTCAAAATCGATGGAAATCTTTCAAAACATGAATTAAAAGTGATTTTTGGCATATTTATAGAGTTTAAACTTCATTTAACCAAAAATACAAAGTTATTTGGTATTAATATATGGATTTTACAAAATTTAAATACTTTTTAGTGTAACTTTTGTTAATAAAAGTTTCATGTTGACAAAATTGCCCTGAAATGTTCAAGGCAAGTCACCTGCAATGGAACAATACAAAAACATGATGTTTTACTAGAAAAATGTTGATTTTCGTAGAGTGTCTCATTGTTCCCCAGCTGTCTCATTGTTCCTGCCAAGTGCGTCTACAATGAGACAGTTGAATAACTCTGGCTGTAGATGTCGGATCGATCTCATATTTTGGTCAATATTAGAACACATTAAAAGAAAGAAAATGCAACAAAAAGCGCATTAAAACACGCTGATAAAAAAATTAGAAAAATCGTTGAAAGTTGAAAACCAAAAGTGTCTCATTGATGACTACCCTACCCTACAGGGCGTTCGTGGAATTACTATGTCCCATCCCAGAGGGTCCCGGAGTACCAAACCTTCTTAGCAGGGTGCTCTCAACGTATGGTGGTGTGTCCGCACGCTTCTTCCTCCCCTGTAGATTCAGAATTGGAGCCTAACATTTCAAAAGGGCACAAAACTTTTGTAAAAAATAGTGTATCCCTTTCACTCAAATGACAGTTAGCATAAGGTGTGAGAGGGATACACTCTTGTTTACAAAAGTTTTGTGCCCTAATGAAATGGAAACACTCCGTGCTCAAACTCAACCCACTTCAACGAATCATGTCTCTGCGATAAACTTTACGCAGTAGGCCTGGCCGCTTTAACGCTTGTGATGTTTCAATGCATTCTAATGCAATGGCGCAGAAGAGTTCTAGGCGTCATCTAACCTAAGGCACTCTCCAGGATCCTTCGAAAGATTGGCTGCGCTAGGGTTTGATTAGATTAGATTAGATTAGATTAGATTAGATTAGATTAAAAAAAATCTAAGCACCGAAGAATTTTTTTTGCCCAAAATATTTTGAAACGATTCCAAAAATTATAAATTTGATTATCAACGCAAAAAAGTTAATTTTACAGTTATTTGAGCTTCTAACTTCTTTGGAATTTTATTTTTTTTGCAAAGCAAAATGCCCCCTGGTTTTTCGGAACTTTGAAAATCTGTGCAACGGCCTTACAACAATTTCACATAATTTCAAAACATTGATAAATTGGATGCCTCGTTCATTACTTTATCAAATAAATGTGGACGAAAGAAATGCTGAAGAATGTTAAACTTTTCATTTTGGCATGATAAGTTTTAAAATTATATTATAAAAATTATCATTGAATCGCCACTACTGCCCATTGCATTTATGATCTGAACTCTCACTTCTTTTTATAAATAAAATAATGATACTAATTATTTTCTTTTTTTTTCTTCCAGGTTAGTTCATGACTGATAAAAACTCAACTTTACAGCATTAAGGATGATTGTGTAGTAAGTAGATCTATGTCTTAACTGATTTGATTGAATATTATTAATTTCAACACTTTATTTTACTTACATAAACATACACCAACGCATCGGCACAGCTCGCCGACACCAACAGCAGTGCCAAAAGAACAAAAACGGTTTGTTGCTTCATTTCGTCCACAAATAAGAAAGGACTCCTCCTAAGGGACTATTAATTGAGAACCAAAAAAAAATGGTACAAAACTGATCTCCTGGCTGCCCCCTGATACACTTCTTCTTTTTCCTTCTTGCGCCCTGCTCGAGAAATTAATTGACACTGACAGCAGGTTGGGATGGATTTGAGGCTTTTATTTAGTGCGCCCCATCAGCTCCATCAATGACACTCACTGCGCTCATACGAAGAATAGGACAAGAGAGCAATGAGCCCAAGAGTGAGCAAGTTCAGTTCAGTTGTTGTTGTAGGTGGACTTGACTACCAGGTGGGACGGTGCTGAAAAGAGTGAGTTTTGTTTGAATAAATATTTGTTTGGGTTTAAAGTACTGATAAAGAAATTTTGTTTTAAGAGGAAGTTGATATGGAACTTGTGAAATTGTGATAATCATTAGTACTTTGTCGTGATATCTTGTTTCGTGTGCAAAAATATTACTTAAACAAGAATAAATTATTTTGTTTGAATCAAAATTCTTAAAAATATATTAATTGTTCTGATTTTTTCTCAAACAACTATTCTTAGAACTCAACAATTCACAAAAAAAGAACTGAGAACAAGATTAATTTGATTTGAAAAAAATAGATATGCTTGAATTTAAAAAAAAACAATTTAAAGAACTAATGATATAAAGAATGCAAAAACTCACAAAAACAGAATCAACAATAAATTATTTTGAAAGAATGGAAGAACTTACACAATTTTTTCAACAATTGTAATCAAGGAATTAATAATTCTAAATTTAGAAAAAGTTTTTTTGCAAAAATAATTAGGCCGTTATTTTTCAAAGTTTTTGTCGCCCCCCCCCTCAAAATTGGTCTGAAAAATCAGGGGGCAAAAAAAATATTTTTCCAAAAAACTTCAAAATGCAATCTAAAATGCATTTTTCTGCATTGATAATCATATTTAGCATGTTTGGGCTTGTTTAAAAATGTTTTGAATTTTTATGAAATTCCAATGCACAGCACCGCAAAAAAAAAATTTCGCAAAAAATATTTTTTTTGTCAATACTTAGATATTTTGGAAACTAATGATGGCAAAACAACTGGACAGGTGTATAATGCATTTTTTGCAATTCCGTCGTGAAACTACTTACTTTTCCTGTCATTCTTGAACGACGAAATAGCCTACTTTTCTGTACCAAAAATAACAGAATCGAATAGCAACACTTTTCAAAATAAATGCTGAAAAGTTCTACTTTTCAGCACTGAAATGGGTGCTGAAAAGTTGAACTTTTCAGCACTTGTTTCGAAAAGTAACACTTTTCAAAAAAAATTTGATTTAAACGATTTATTGACAAAATACATGAAAATTTGACTTAAAATTTCACTCAATGGGTGTTTTTCGGAATTGCAAAAAATGTTGTATGGAACTCGTTGCAAAACTTGATTTTTTCAGCACTCTTCGTATTTATCCAACTCGGTGAACCTCGTTGGATAAATGTACGACTCGTGCTGAAAAAATTCTCTTTTTGCAACTTGTTGCATAAACTACTATTAAAACACTTTTTTCATTAAAATGTTGAAACCATGGCTCGTAATTTCAATTTTTATACTTTTTTTATTTTTTTGCCCCCCCCCCCTCGACTTTGGTCAGAGTCGAGGGACATAAACTTCAAAAAATATTTGCATCGGCCTTAATACAAAACAATAATTTATTTATTCAGCTCAGTATTTTTTCCAAAACTTTCAATGGCACTGCTTACATATGCTGCTTGAAATAATGAACATACTATCGAAAGTAAACTTGACACAAAAATAAATTATTATCACAGAAAGAAGAATAAATCGTGTTGAAAACATCGTAATCGCCTTGCCATATATTTGATTTATCTCTTTGGCTCACATCTTTAAGGGGTTACATACATGCAGAAAATAAAAAAAATCATTATGCAGAAAATTTATTAAATCCGCTCAAAAGATGATTTTCAATAACTCCTGAAAGTTTCATGAAGATATTCCATGATTAAACAGAGTAAGAGACCATTTAAGCTTAAAATTTTGCCAGGCGCAAAGCGAACTGTCAAATTCTGTAAGCGTTTTTCTCTGAACACCGAGTTGATTTACGGGTGCCACGATATCTCGAAATGGGATGGACCAAATTGGCTGAAATTTTGGGTGAAGACTCGCAAGACATATCCCGTGTGCACGACGGAGCCCAATTTTGAAATTTTGTATTTTTTAAAAATACAAAAATCAAAATCTGGCGCTTTTTTATATGAAAAACTTAAAATTATTTTTATCTTTTTTTCAAATGAACTTTTTGAAAATCGGCCTTCGTCATGCACATGGGACCGGTTTAACGAGTCTTCACCAAAATTTTGAGCCGATTTGGTCAAAACAGTGTTGAAATATCGTGGCACCCGTTTTTTTTTTAAATGCTAGCTTCAAATAGCTATGTTTAAGTGTGTGCACAAAACAACCTCTGAATTTTTTTCCGATTCACATGTATGTAACCCCTTAAGTACTGTTCGTGCTTTAAAGAAACAAAAAATTAAAAAAAAAAATTAGGGATGAGCAGTCATCAATGAGACATGGCGAAAAATTATGGAATTTGCGAGGAATTTTGAGGAAGAAAACCAGGCTTTAAATTTTTAAATGCGGCTTTGGTGGCTCTTCTTTTACTTCTGAGCTATGCAAATTGACGAATGACTCTAAGAAAAAAATTAATCATGTGCTCATTTTGAAAAGCTAAAACAGCAACCAAGGAAGTTGTTATCTACTAATTCCAACATTGTCAATCTTGCGGACCCAATCCTGTAAAAATAGTCAAACTTTGTTGTAAATTATTTGGTCGACAGTAGTTTAGGGAATGAATAACAAATTTGAATTTATCAAGGTACTATGATGTCTGTAACAAAAATCTTGGTGCAAAAGCTCTGGTTGATGTGCACCATTAACAAGTTGCTCCTTGTACATATTTTTGTGAAATTCTTTAATAGAGACTCATTTCAATGAAATAGAATGAGACTCCACCCTGATAAGAAAGAGTGTTCTAGATTTTGATGGCTGGCCTTATCGGGTTGTAAATATTGCTCATTCGCATTCTTCTTAATTTGGACATCGTCATTTATGCCTTTAATGGCATTTAGGGTAAAATGAGCAACACTCAAAGATTTTTTAAATGTCACATTTTTTGTTATTAGAACCCCCATTTTTTTATACAAATTTCTGCAATGCAATTTGTCCATTTTACCCCTGCAGACATCATCTAAATCATCAAATTTCAGCAGAGTGTTTAGTTTCATTTTGACGTCAAGCAGCAAACTTGTGAAAAAGTTTCTTAGATTATTACTCGTTTTTGTGTCTACTTGAAAATGTCGTTTTTTATAAAATTTGAGGTAAAAGTTACAACTTTTTTCGAATAAGTTTCAAATATTCTCTAAAATGTCTGAAACACAAACAAAACAGTGTAAAACCTTATGAAAGCGAGAGTGATGCCAACGAGCTTGAAAGTAATTAAGTTTTATTCGCCTCAATCCCACATCGTTATCGCCGCTCACCGGGTCGCAGACAGTTGCGGCACTTCATCGTCTGTGGATCCCCGACCCGGCTCGGTGTTCGTTCACACGTGAGTCATCTTGGGAGATAAATTTGCACGGTGAAAAATGTTCAAATCAGTTCTGACTAAAAATCTCATTAAAAGTAAAAAAATAAGTAAAGTGAATTTCGTGAAAAATTACGACTTAATAAGATGGGTAATTATTTTTAACTGTGTAAATGCAGACTTGTCACTGGAGACTAGGGTGCCCAGAATATGGGACTTTTTCTCAAAACGTCGCTCCACAAGCTGAATATTGTTCCTTTAGCTATTTTAGGACTCTGGGTCAAAAATGAGCAAAATCGGGTATCATTTACCCGTTGATACTCGGAGGTGAAGTTTGTATGGAAAAAATCGAAAAAATGTATGGAAAACCCTAGTTTCCACGGTTTGGTCTGCGCGGTGCGCTACTTCCTTCCAAATATTCCCAAAAGTGAGATTCTTATTGAAAATTTAATGCTCTACAACTTTGTAGAACATACCAAAGCTGTAAAATTTTACCCTGAAAAGTTATTAGCGATTTAAAAAAGTCATTTTTGTATGAAATTTTGTTTTTTCGCCAACTTTAGGCTCGGGTATCAATGGGTTAATCTCATCCATTTTCGCTCAAAATTTACACAGATACTTAAAATAACCCAATAAACATTTTTCCGCTTGTGGAGCAGGGGGTCATTTTTTCTGGGCACCCTACTGGATACCCAGTTCTTTGCAACATTTTGTACATCTCACTACAGGAGCTTCAGAAGTGTGTGTCCACGCGATGATAAAGAAGTTGTTTATTCGCTGTGAGAGACAACGACCACTGAAAGTAGCAGGACCACGTTGTTCTTCTCTCCATTAGTGTAATGATCTCTTAGCTCATTTAATGCATATTTGTTTGCATAATGTTTTTCATTTTATATCAATCAATCAGTGTTGAATCCTAACCTTAGATTATCCAAAGTTTTGGTTATCGGATGGTTGAAATCGAATTATAAATTTTGGTGAGTCTTGACTGTAAAAATCAAATTTAAACCAATCAAAATTTTCAAATCTGACATTACTTTTACTACCATCTAATATTCAATTGCGCCAAAAGAGCACAACACCATCACCATGCGACAGCGCGCAGCAGTTACTTGTTTTGGAGAAATTGGCTCCATCAACGCCTACGTAAATACCCGGGGAGTCCCCGGGCTGGGACATGGACCGGTGGCGATGTTGTCTTTGCAAAAGTTCCTTGCGAGAAACGCAACACGCAGTAGATTCTGCCATGGCCTCTGTTCGGGGATTTTGTCTATTGGATGGGGATTTTTCTACAGTTTCTGTCAAATGAGATACTCGCTCTTGAAAAAGGAAACGGACATGTTTGGTTTTCAAATGAACGCACTGCAGTTGAGTAAATGTTATGTTCGTAACGGAATTAACGTCATAATTCACTGTGTAACAAATTTGACGAGTATTACCTTGCATCTGCTTTGCATAAAATTGTTTGTTTTAAAACTGATAAAAACAATTTTACATTGCAGTATTTCAATTCAATTTAGTTTTTATTTTTGAATAAACAGATTACAATAAGTTCAATTTGTGTACAAAACAGAGTTTTGGAGTTCCTTTCAGCTGTGTGTTACACTAATCCATGTTGGAGAAATTATTGTTTTGACTATGGGCTTAACAAAAAGTAAGAAAAATTTAAAAAAAAACTTACTAGAATTACTAAGGAAAAGGGATAGGGGAGAAAAGCTTACAACTAGATCACAGTTAACATTTATCGAGTATAGATGTACTTGATCATTAATTCGCCTAGCGCCATGAATTGTTCCGCCTTGTTACGGCAGGCCTTGAACCGCGTCAGCATCTCTCCCGCGAGAGTAAAGAACTCTGGCAGGGTGAACAGATCTTCGCCAGTTATTTCTTGCTGCGCCGAATCGCCGCTACCGGCAACGACGCTGGCAAAAGAACGTCCCCAGCCAGGTGGAGACGCTGAATTGATCGACGGAACCGTACGCTGCCCAGCTGCCGGAACGGTTGTGCTCGTACTACGGTGAGTAGAACGGGACGCTGCTGGTTTCTTCTTCCTCTTTTCCTGATCCTCGATGTATGCTTTCCGTGCGCTGCATCCACGGTAATTGCTGGTATGATTACCTTCGCAGTTGGCGCACTTGATGCGCGGCTTAGTTTGGGCTGCGTCGTCCCCCAAATCCGCCTTCCGTGGCAGTGAACACACCTCAGAAAGGTGTGTGCCACCGCATTTCACGCAACGTGGCGGGAGGTTGCAGTGTCGCGAGCCGTGGCCGTACTTCTGGCAACGGTGACATTGCGCTGCGTCAGTCGGGTGTTTCGAGTAGAACCGCCAGTTTACCCAAAACCCATCCAACGTTTTAATCCGCCGCAGGTCCTGTATCTTGACGGTGCCGCGGTTGAAGTACAACAAGTACAGTGTGTGCGTACCTGTCTCTGTAGTCTTGCGCGAGAGCACCTTTATCTCCCGCGGACGTACTTTCGCATTTTCGAGGTGTTCCACCAGCTGCGAAATAGGCCGATCCATATACCCGCCAAGGACAATTTTTACGGGGACGTCCTCAGCGTGGCTAAAGGTGTAGTGCCTAATGCCATTTGCTTTGAGCGTCGCAATCACATCGCCAAAACTTTTTTTGCAGAGTGTGATGACTTGCACTGCGGTCTTGCCTAGCTTAAGCGAGTATTGTTGGCCCTCGAGGAGCTCGTCAATATCGTCTGCGAGATGGCCCAGACAATAGATAGGCGGCGGCCTCCGTTCTTGCGAACGTGTTTTGTTCTTCTCCTTCGTGTTTAACTCAGGAGTGTTGCTGTTGTCGTCGTCGTCACTGCTTGTTTCGCCGTCTTCTTCCTCTTCCCCGCTGAGGGGCTCGTACGGGTTACTAATAGAAATTCCACCCGTTGATTTATTGCCGTCGGGTTTCGGCACATTCACCTGGCTGGAACCGGCGGCGACTCTCCCACGTGTTCTCACGGGGCTACGTGGAGAGAATCCACGTGGGGAGATCCCACGTGGCCGGTATTCCGGGTGCAGGAGGTTTTTGTCGATGACACTGTCGCTCGTTTTCGTGATGGCGGCGGAATTGGCAATGGTTTGTTTACCACCTTTTTGCACTCGGCCGGCAGAAGAACTTCGCGGATTTTTCGAGACCGCACTCGAGCTGCCACGGCCCCGGCCGGACTTCGGCATCTCGGGGAGGCAGATTCGCGGATAATCACGTAACTCGCGACGTTAGAATCGGAAAACTTGAAGAGCGTCGAACACCGTGTTGTTGCTGGCTCTAGCGTTGCCAGGGTTGTGATACATTGCAGTAAAAAAGTAAATTATTCCAAATTCTAAACAGCTCATGATTGCATAAGTGACTCATATGTACATTCATCACTTTTGACAGTAAAGAAAATGGGAATCTTTGTTACTTCTAGAAATTTATTGGGTATGCCAAACCTTGCAGTTTTGTTGAAAATATCAAAATTTTATCTCACAATCTTCACCTTATACACCTAATTTAATCGAAAGCATCAGAGCAATTGTCCATACAAAAACCCGATTTAATCCTACCTGGGGTGAGATAGAGCCTTTCTTACTAAAGAATATAACAATGGTAGAACTTTTTTCAATTCATAACATCGACTTTGTTAATTTATAACGTCAGCTCAAAAGAAAGTCTTATGATGAAAGCAATGATATGATTGATTTTCAAAAGAAATAAAAAACGCAATTTTCACCGAATGAATATTTTCAATCGTACAATATGTTTGTAAGTTTGTAATCAAACAAGCGTTTATGACAAACGCGATCATAGCAAGCTTCCCATGCGCCAGTGACAACGGTTTTGGTTTTTTAGCTTCGGTACGAGCCCTTTTGTGTTTTGGAATTGTCCGTCTCTTTCAAAGGTACACGCCGCGCGGCATTTCAGAATGTGCCGCAGACACTGTTGCCAGCGATTTTTTGAACTTTTGGTGCAATAAAAAACATACCCGGCAACAATGCCATGCAATTCGAAGAAGAAGATCAACAAAAACAAAACGCGTAGTATGGGATTTGACAGCGCGGTATGCCGCGTGTCTTTTACGGGAATACGCGCAATATTTTGATTCATCGTTCCAGCGCACCAAGCCAAGCAAAACCGAGGTACAAGTGAACCGCGTGTGCCGGACGGTGCTGGGAAGCTAGCCATTCAGCTTCTACGAAAGTGACAGAGTCAGAGATAGCTATTTTTAACAACCGCATAACTACACACTCAATCGCGAGAACCTTAGGTAGAAAGCCATTTGCGTCGCCAGCATTGAAAACTTTGAAAACGATATAAACGATGAAGCCAAGCAAAACCGAGGTACAAGTGAACCGCGTGTGCCGGACGGTGCTGGGAAGCTAGCCATTCAGCTTCTACGAAAGTGACAGAGTCAGAGATAGCTATTTTTAACATCCGCATAACTACACACTCAATCGCGAGAACCTTAGGTAGAAAGCCATTTGCGTCGCCAGCATTGAAAACTTTGAAAACGATATAAACGATGAAAAGCTTAGAAAGCTCCAATTGGAATCCAATGAACCCTGTTAAATAAACTTACGAAAATGAAGTCTACATATAAGCGATTTTAGGAGCGCACGGGAAACAAATTGATTGTAGCCAGATGAATGTCCTATCTTACAAAAGTTTTTGCATAAACATTGGACAGTTATGCAAAAACGGACAGGGCAAAAGAAACCGAAAAGCTACGATATCTTACACGTTGTAGGAAACATCGGTAGACAAGCTACTACAAAACGAGTATAAGTCGAGCCACAAAATAGATGCGCCAGCATTCTCGCGCCAGTGTTTGAAGCTCAACTTGACAACTTGTCGACTTGGCGACGAAGCGTCGAAAATCGATGCAGTGTGATTTTTTGACGATTTTTCCGATTAAAATTCATGCTGAATTGACATAATTACGAAGATGGAAATGACGTCCAGCCTTAAAGTAAAACCTATACCTTTCTTTAGTAAGAAAGGCAAAAATTAAATCGTTCTAAAAATTGATCGGGATTGCCGATCGATGTCGAATTTGTTTCAGATGCTCACATATGGTCTGTACTATGAATGTAGGAAGAAATTTCGAATAAAATCAGAAATGAAAAATTTTGGCGAAGGTCACCAGGTGGGCTTTTACCTTTTTTTAGGGATTTTTTTTCTTATGGTAGGTTAATCAAACGGCTTTAACTCCAGAACCATATTATGCATCTGGATGAAAATTTGGGAGGTTGTAGGGCTCAAAAAATGCAATTTTTGAGATAAATAAAAGATATGAAAATGAAAAAATTTGACCATATTTTCATTTGAAAACTGTGTATTTTGTTGAAAAGTCTGGCCGCATCCGAAAACAGATGGATATTTCGAAATTTGCGCGGCAACTCGCCCAGGTTCAGCACACTAGCTTTCTTCTGCATTCAGAAGAATCGAAATCGGATATATGGGAGCTGAGAACGATGCAACACAAAATTTTGCAAAATTTTAACACATACGAACATCACTCGACCTCCACGGAATTTATTTTCTCAAAATTCGAGGATTGGAGATAGACGAGTTCTGTCAAGGTGAATCGATAGAGCGTCGAAAATCGATGCAGTGTGATTTTTTTTTCCGATTAAAATTCATGCTGAATCGACATAATTACGAAGATGGAAATGACGTCCAGCCTTAAAGTAAAACCTATACCTTTCTTTAGTAAGAAAGGCAAAAAGCGTGAACAATCGCTTACCCAAATGCAAACTGCCAACAATCTTATTGAATTTTTTTTTTCGAGATATTTGTGTTTTTGATTTTCATTTTCTTACTTACCTTAGGGGATTGCATACATGTAAATCGGCAAAAATGACAAGGGTTGGTATGAGCAAATATTCAAACTTTTTTTTAAATCAGTTTTCAGTGCTACTTCATCATATCGGCTTAAAATGTTGGTGAAGCCTCGTTAAACCAGTCCCATGACATGACCGGTTTATTTTCAAAAAGATAAAAATATTTTTATATTTTTATAAAAACAAATTGACAGTTTGATGGAATACTCATCATCAAAAGAAAATTATGACCTGTCGAATTTTGTACATGGGCAATGTGTGTAAACAAAGTGAAATAAATATGTTATAGTGGTGCTGACAAGGAAATTCACAAAAAATCATCAGTTGATTGATTTTCTTGGAGAAATTCGAGAGAAATTTTCTTTTGTGTGATTTGTCTCCTCTCACTCTCGCTGGTGAAGAAAGTTCGCAAGCGAAAATGATTTTTTTCTTTGCGATTATTCCATCCCTGTGAAAAGTTTGATTTTCAGATATTCTCTTCCAAAAACACCTAAGCTGAAAAAACAGCACTATTTTTCATAAAATCCAATTCTCACTCCATTTTGCGATTTGGATCACTGTTTTAGACACAGTTTTAGACGAGTGAACTGGAAATGAACTCGAGGGCATCCCGAGCATTTTTTGTTATTGGATTGTTATTGTAATAACAGAATAATAACATTTTAAGTTATTCTTCGAACAAATTGTTGTTATTTATATTTTTTGTTTGTTATTTTATTGTGGATTTAGCTGGTAGCTGAATTTTCTGGCATCTTCTCACGGTCATTGGAAACGGTCGTGGATAGACCTAGGGGTTCCCAATTGTATTGAAAAAGTTCAATTTATTGAAAAATTATGGATTAAAACTTTGATTTTAATCACTTCTCCGACATCAGGAATAATTGTTAATAATTGCTCGCAATTTATTTATTCAGTCTGAAAATTTTTAGAAATTTTTATTTTTTGAAAAGTTTCATTTTTAATCACCTGATCACCCCTAATTCTGGCTCGATGCCACCATCATGCGACCGCGTGCTCCGGTTTGTCAACAAAGCTGCAGCTGGATGGTGAAACGAAGTGAGGGGGAGGGGGGGGGAGGGGGAGAGGTTTTGACATTTTTATGCCCGCCGCCTATTTCGTCGGTCATTGAGCCGACGGTAGTTTCCAACGACCAAGTCCAGCTAGGAACTGATCGTACAATAACAACTAATCCGACCATCCCAATAACAGTTTAAGATATTCTTCCATAACAACAAATGTTATTCCTAAGTTGTTTTGGCTTTAAATCAATAACAGAACGATAACAATACAATTTCGTTATGATAACATAAACTGTTATTAAACTTGAAAATTCGGCTACTATGCCAAATCAAGTATTCCGAGAAAAACGCGCTTCAAAGCAATTTCCCTTAAGAATGGTATATAAGCCGTTTGATTTTTCGCATCGGCAGCCAAGTCTAAACACTTTTTCAGAAAATTTAAGTTCCAGAAGATGCGTTGGAACATCCTCTACCACCTGGTGCTAATATCTCGTTTTTGCCAAAAGTGGATATTGGCCGTTTTTTCAATGGTGGGCAGTTGATTTTCCAAGAAGATTCCATAACATTCTGTTATTTTAACAGTGTTTGTTATTGAAATGCTATGGATTTTGTTATTAGCGACTGCCCGGGATAATTCTCTCGGCCATTTCGAACTGTATTCTCTGAGACCGTAAACGGTACCATCATTCTACCCAATTTTGGTGTAAGCATCTCAAAGTTAAAGTTTTAAAAAAGTGATAAAGAGTAAAACAAAAATCAGGTAACGTAAATTGTCAAGATAATTTGGCTGTGATCAATATAAAAAGACATTATCAACAACTATAATCCTCATCTACCCAAGCGTACTACATTGCCAATCCTAAACAGCTACAAATTACGAGCTTTATTGATGATCAGGCAAATCTAAAAGCTCCTGCAAACATCTATCAGCTCCCTGCTCTACATATAAGCACTGTCATCTCGTGTATCACGACGTCCGTCCACGTGTCACAACCAAACCACCTCCACTACGTACTGTTGGGTGATTTTCTGCTGACACACGACGTTTTTCTTCATTCTCTTGTTTGTGTTTGTGTCCCTTCTCACACACATGTACGAGATATGTTGTTCGTTGCGGACCGTTTCGTCTTCTGCATACTGTTTGTATTTGGAAAGGGAGAAAAAAGATTATCCGTGAGAAGCTTGCTGCTGTTGAGTGCTGAACCACTCTTCATCAGACAGATAACAGGGGACACCGGCAGCAGCATAAGTCGAGTCGTTTCTCGAGTTTGCTCCAGGTATTGATTAGGTTGCAGATGGAGAACCAAACCAGTCATCCATTTCGAGACTGCTGTTAAAACCACGACGGACAGCTGAGAGCCGTGTAGTACGGTGATGTACGATTGGGGGGGTTCTGCTCTATCAACCAAATCTTATACCGGAATACATACAAGTATGAACGTCCGTTTTGGATCAAGAGCCGTAAAATCTTTCATCACACAACCCATGAACAAGGCGGTCGATGGCCCCGAGACTCCAGATGAATTGATTACACAGCGTAACAAAATTTTTTTTTTGTGATTAGCAGGACAATTCAAAAAACTCCCCGAGGGATCGGCTTCCTGAACACAATGCAACCTGGCCCATGTCTTAATTGTTACCCTAGCTCGAGATATTCAATGCAGAAGTTTTGCATATGAATCACCCCCTGTCGAAAAAATATTTTTTATATTGTTTTCACTGTAACTTAAGTTCTATTAGGTCTTTTTAGATGCTTCTGGTGTCATTAGACGGTAAATTGTTAGAAAAACCCAAAATATGGTCCCATTGGTCGGTTCCCGTAACCGGTTCCGGTGGAAATCCGGATTATTGGCCAAAATTGTGCGAAATCTTCTAAATTTTGAAATTTGTTGCTCTTTATGCGAAAAAAAAACATACTATTGCTTCAAACAATCAATACAAACTCAAAAAATGGTTTGTCCAAGCATATCCGAAGGTGTTTTATCGAAAATGTGGCCATTGAGAACCGGTTCTGGCCAATCCGGATCCGGAAACTAGAAAACATTTAAGCAGTTTTTTTTTTCAAAATTCCTATGTGCCAGACAATTTAGAAAAACAAATGTGGTGTTGAAGCATTTTTTGCTACTCTATACTTTCAGAATCCCAAAATATGGCCAAGGGGCCAATGGGAACCTGTTCTGACTGTCCCGGATCCGGGAAACAGTGGTCACATGACATTTTCATTGAATTTATTAAAAAGTTGTTTTAGTTACCAGAATTTCAAAATTCCTTGAAAAAAAATCTGAATTTATTTATAGCCAGAATCAGAAATGTGGCCATCGGGAATCTGTTCTAAATGTTCCGGATCATGAAACCAGTGGACACTTGACAATTTTATTTAAAATTAAAAAAAAAATAAGTTTAATTTTTTTTAAATTAATCTAAATTTTATCAAAATTAGATTCAGACATGTAGCCAAATGGCCAACCGGACCCTGTTTATATATTCCGGATCAGGGAACCAGTGGACAAAATTCAAGATTCCTGGAAAACAAATCAGATCAGAAATTTGGCCGAGTGGCCAACCGGAACCTGTTTTAAATGTTGTTAAAATATTGTCAAATATTTAGCTAAGAAATTTTCAGGATTCCTTAAAATGAATCTGAATTTATTTAAAATCAGATTTATTAATGTGGCAAATAGGAACCTGTTCTGAATTATCCGGATAAGGAAACCAGATGACACTTGACATTTTAATTAAATTTATTTAAAAAAATTACTGGATTTATAAGATTCCTGTTCTATTTTAAATTTATTTAAAATTTCTTTGACATTATAATTAAATTTGTTTTAAAACATAGTTACTGGATTTATAAGATTCCTGTAAAAAATATGAATTTATTTAAAATCAGAATCAGAAATGTGGCCAAATGGCCAATAAGAAACTGTTCTAAATAAACCGGATCAAGAAACCAGTGGACACTAGACATTTTAATTAGATTTATTTAAAAAAAACATAGTCACCGGATTTATAAAATTTCTGGCAAAATTCTGAATTAATTAAAAATTGTTTTGACAATTTAATTTCATTTATTTTAAAAACATAGTAACTGGATTTATCAGATTCTTCGAAAAATCAGGGAACCTGTGGACAAAATTCAAGATTCCTGGAAAACAAATCAGATCAGAAATTTGGCCGAGTGGCCTACCGGAACCTGTTTTAAATAAAATAATGTCAAATATTTTAATTAAGAAATTTTCAAGATTCCTTAAAATCAATCTGAATTTATATAAAATCAGATTTATAAATGTGGCCAATGGGAACCTGTTCTAATAAATCCGGATTAGGGAACAAGTGGACACTTGACGTTTTAATTAAATTTATTCAAAAAAAAAGAGATATCGAATTTATAAGATTCCTGTTTAAAAAAATCAGAGTTTATTTAAATTTATTTTTACATTTTCATTTAATTTATTTTAAAGACATAATAACTGGATTTATAAGATTCCTGTAAAAATCTAAATTTATTTGAAATCATTTTGAAATTTTAATTAAATTTATTATAAAAATAATGACACAACTTAAAAAAAGATTCCTGTAGAAAATATGAATTTATTTAATATCAGATTACGAAATGTTGCCAAATGGCTAATGGGAACATGTTCTTAATAATCCGGATCAGGAAACCAGTGGACACTTGACATTTTAATTAAATTTATTTAAAAAAAACATAGTCACCGGATTTATAAAATTCCTGGCAAAACTCTGAATTAATTAAAAATTATTTTGACAGCTTAATTTTATTTATTTTAAAAACATAGTAACTGGATTTATCAGATTCTTCGAAAAATCAGAATTTATTTAAAATCATTTTGAAATTTTAATTAAATTTATTTCTAAACATAGATACTGGACTAAAAACATTCCTGGAAAAAAAAAGAATTTATTTAAAATCAGAATCTGACGTGTGGCCAAATGGCCAAATGAACCTGTTCTAAATAATCCGGATCAGGAAACCACTGGACACTTGACATTTTAATTAAATTTATTTAAAAAAGTTACTGGAATAATAAGATTCCTGTTAAAAAAAAAGATTTTGTTTAAAATTATTTTGAAATTTTAATTAAATTTATTTAAAAAAATAGTAGCTGGACTTTACAGATTCCTGGAAAAAAATCTAAATTTATTTAAAATCAGAACCAGAAATGTGGCCAAATGGCCAATTGGAACCTGTTCTAAATATTCCGGATCATAAAACCAGTTGACACTTGACATTTTAAATAAATTTATTTTTTAAAACATTACTGTATTTATAAGATTCCTGTTAAAAAATAAGAATTTATTTAAAATTATTTTGACATTTTAGTTAAATTTATCTAAAAACATAGTAACTGGATTTATAAGAGTTTACTTTACTTAAAATTATTTTGACAAATTAATCAAATTTATTTAAAAAAAACATAGTTACTAGATTTATAAGATTCTTCGAAAAATCTGAATTTATTTAAAATCATTTTGAAATTTTAATTACATTTATTTTTAAAAATAGTTACAGGACTTAACAGATTCCTGAAAAAAATCTGAATTTATTAAAATCAGAATCAGAATTAAATTAAATTTATTTAAAATCAGAATCAGAAATGGGTCAAATGGCCAATTGGAACCTGTTCTAAATAATCTGGATCATGAAACCAGTTGACACTTGACATTTTTATGAAATTTATTTACAAAAAATACTGGATTTATAAGATTCCTGTTAAAAATACAGAATTTATTTAAAATTATTTTGACATTTTTGTTAAATTTATCTAAAAACATAGTAACTGGATTTATAAGAGTCCCTGAAAAATTTCTGACTTTATTTTAACAAATTAATCAAATTTATTTTAAAAAAATGGTTACTGGATTTATAAGATTTTTTCCAAAAAATCCTTTTTTATTTTAAATTATTTTGAAATTTTAATTAAATTTATTTCTAAAAATAGTTACTGGACTTAACAGATTCCTAGAAAAAATCAGAATTTATTTAAAATCAGAATCTGATGTGTGGCCAGATGGCCAATTGGAACCTGTTCTAAATAATCCGGATCATGAAACCAGTTGACACTTGACACTTTAATTAAATTTATTTACAAAAAATACTGGATTTATAAGATTCCTGTTAAAAAACAGAATTTATTTAAAATTATTTTGACATTTTAGTTAAGTTTATTTAAAAACATAGTTACTTGATTTATAAGAGTCTCTGAAAAATTCTGACTTTACTTAACATTATTTTGACAAATTATTCAAATTCATTTAAAAAACAAAGGTACTGGATTTATAAGATTCTTCGAAAAATCTGATTTTTTTTTAAATCATTTTGAAATTTTATTTAAATTTATTTTTAAAAGTAGTTGCTGGACTTAACAGTATCCTAAAAAAAATCTGTTTATATTTAAAATCAGAATCAGAAATGGGTCAAATGGCTAATGGGAACCTGTTCTAAATAATCCGGATCAGGAAACTAGTGGACACTTGACATTTTAATTTTATTTATTTATTTCCCCGAGGGTCCCGGATTACCAAAACTTCTTAGCATGGTGGCTTCCAACGATAAATTGCCTAAACAAACAGGAACGTGAGCGGGGGATCCCCACGTTTCTTCCTCCCCTGTAGATTCAGAACTGTATTGCTGTTTGAACATTCGTGTTCAAACTCAATCCAATTCAACGAATCATCTTTGTGGTAAACTTTACGCAGTTAGCCTGGCCGTATTAACGTTTGTGATGTTTCAAAGCAATTTATTGCATTGGGGCACTGCAACTGTTAATAATGACAAGAGGATGCTACGCGTTAATCAACCTAAGGCATTTTCCAGGATGCCCTCGAAAGACTGGCTGCGCTAGGGTTAGATTAGATTAGATTAGATTAAAAAAATTACTGGAATAATAAGATTCCTGTTAAAATAAAACAGATTTTATTTTAAATTATTTTGAAATTTTAATTGAAATTATTTAAATAAATAGTAACTGGACTTAACAGATTCCTGGAGAAAAACTGAATTTATTTAAAATCAGAATAAGAAATGTGACCAAATGGCCAATTATAACCTGTTCTAAATAATCCGGATCATGAAACCAGTTGACACATGACATTTTAATTAAATTTATTAAAAAAAAATACTGGATTTATAACATTCCTGTTGAAAAATAAGAATTTATTTAAAATTATTTTGACATTTTAGTTAAATTTATTTAAAAACATAGTTAATTGCATGATTAGAGTCCCTGAAAAATTCTGACTTGACTTAAAATTATTTTGACAAATTAATCAAATTTATTTAAAAATAACTTAGTTACTGTATTTATAAGATTCTTCGAAAAATCTGAATTTATTTAAAATATTTTTGAAATTTTGATTAAATTTATTTAAATAAATAGTAACTGGACTTAACAGATTCCTGGAAAAAACTGAATTTATTTAAAATCAGAATCTGATGTGTGGCCAGATGGCCAATTGGAACCTGTTCTAAATAATCCGGATCATGAAACCAGTTGACACATGACATTTTAATTAAATTTATTAAAAAAAATACTGGATTTATAAGATTCCTGTTAAAAAACAGAATTTATTTAAAATTGTTTTGACATTTTAGTTAAATTTATTTAAAAACATAGTTACTTGATTTATAAGAGTCCCTGAAAAATTCTGACTTTACCTAAAATTATTTTGACAAATTAATCAAATTTATTTAAAAAAAAACATAGTTACTGGATTTATAAGATTCTTCGAAAAATCTGAATTTATTTAAAATCATTTTGAAATTTTAATTACATTTATTTTTAAAAATAGTTACTGGACTTAACAGATTCCTGAAAAAATCGCAATTTATTCAAAATCAGAATCTTAAGTGTGGCCAAATGGCCAATGGTACCTTTGTCTAAATTATCCGGATCAGGGAACTAGTTGACACTTGACATATAAATTAAATTTATTAAAAAAAAAGTTACTGGATTTATGAGATTCCTGTTAAAAAATCAGAATTTATTTAAAATGACATTATAATTAAATTTATTCAAAAAAAAAAAAATATTTGACTTAATAAATTTCTGCAAAAAATCAGAATTAACTTTAATTCAGAATCAGAAATGTGGCCAAGTGGCCAACCGGAACGTGTTTTAAATGTTGTTAAAATGTTGTCGAATATATTAATTAGGATAATTTCAAAACTCAATAAAATGAATCTGAATTTATTTAAAATCAGATACTTTCTGATTCTTATTTAAAATAAATCAAGATTTTCTGCAGAATTTTTTTAAGTCGTGTAATTATTTTTAAAATAAATTTAATTAAAATTTCAAAATGATTTCAAATAAATTTAGATTTTTACAGGAATCTTATAAATTCGATATTTCTTTTTTTAAATAAACTTAATTAAAATGTCAAGTGTCAACTGGTTTCATAATCCGGATTATTTAGTACAGGTTCCCATTGGCCACATTTATAAATCTGATTTTAAACATATTCAGATTCATTTTAAGGAATCCTGAAAATTTCTTAATTAAAATATTTGACAATATTTTAACAACATTTAAAACAGGTTCCGGTAGGCCACACGGCCAAATTTCTGATCTGATTTGTTTTCCAGGAATCTTGAATTTTGTCCACTGGTTCCCTGATCCGGAATATATAAACAGGGTCCGGTTGGCCATTTGGCTACATGTCTGAATCTTATTTTGATGAAATTTAGATTAATTTAAAAAAAATAAACTTTTTTTTTAAATTTTTTATAAAATTGTCAAGTGTCCACTGGTTCCATGATCCGGAACATTTAGAATAGATTCCCGATGGCCACATTTCTGATTCTGGCTATAAATAAATTCAGATTTTTTTTCAAGGAATTTTGAAATTCTGGTAACTAAAACAACTTTATAATACATTCAAAAAAAATGTCATGTGACCACTGTTTCCCGGATCCAAGACACTTAGAACAGGTTCCCATTGGCCCCTTGACCACACATCAGATTCTGTTTTTAAATAAATTCTGATTTTTTCCAGGATTCTGTTAAGTCCAGTAACTATTTTTAGAAATAAATTTAATTAAAATTTCAAGATGATTTTAAATAAATTCTGATTTTTCGAAGAATCTTATAAATCCAGTAACTATGTTTTTTTAAATAAATTTGATTAATTTGTCAAAATAATTTTAAGTAAAGTCAGAATTTTTCAGGGACTCTTATAAATCCAGTTACTATGTTTTTAGATAAATTTAACAAAAATGTCAAAATAATTTTAAATAAATTCTGTATTTTTAACAGGAATCTTATAAATCCAGTATTTTTTCTAAATAAATTTCATAAAAATGTCAAGTGTCAACTGGTTTCATGATCCAGATTATTTAGAACAGGTTCCAATTGGCCATTTGACCTATTTCTGATTCTGATTTTAAATAAATTTAATTAAATTCTGATTCTGATTTAAATAAATTCAGATTTTTTCAGGAATTTGTTAAGTCCTGTAACTATTTTTAAAAATAAATTTTATTAAAATTTCAAAATGATTTTAAATAAATTCAGATTTTTCGAAGAATCTTATAAATCCAATAACTATGTTTTTTAAATAAATTTGATTAATTTGTCAAAATAATTTTAAGTAAAGTCAGAATTTTCAGGGACTCTTATAAATCAAGTAACTATGTTTATAAATAAATTTAACTAAAATGTCTAAATAATTTTAAATAAATTCTTATTTTTTAACAGGAATCTTATAAATCCAGTAATTTTTTTAAAATAAATTTATTTAAAATGTCAAGTGTCAACTGGTTTTATGATCCGGATTATTTAGAACAGGTTATAATTGGCCATTTGGCCACATTTCTGGTTCTGATTTAAAAATAAATTCAGATTTTTTTCCAGGAATCTGTAAAGTCCAGCTACTATTTTTTTTAAATAAATTTAATTAAAATTTTAAAATAATTTTAAACAAAATCTGTTTTTTTAACAGGAATCTTATTATTCCAGTAACTTTTTTAAATAAATTTAATTAAAATGTCAAGTGTCCAGTGGTTTCCTGATCCGGATTATTTAGAACAGGTTCATTTGGCCATTTGGCCACACGTCAGATTCTTATTTTAAATAAATTCTGATTTTTTCCAGGAATGTTTTTAGTCCAGTATCTATGTTTAGAAATAAATTTAATTAAAATTTCAAAATGATTTTAAATAAATTCTGATTTTTCGAAGAATCTGATAAATCCAGTTACTATGTTTTTAAAATAAATAAAATTAAACTGTCAAAATAATTTTTAATTAATTCAGAGTTTTGCCAGGAATTTTATAAATCCGGTGACTATGTTTTTTTTAAATAAATTTAATTAAAATGTCAAGTGTCCACTGGTTTCCTGATCCGGATTATTAAGAACATGTTCCCATTAGCCATTTGGCAACATTTCGTAATCTGATATTAAATAAATTCATATTTTTTACAGGAATCTTTTTTTAAGTTGTGTCATTATTTTTATAATAAATTTAATTAAAATTTCAAAATGATTTCAAATAAATTTAGATTTTTACAGGAATCTTATAAATCCAGTAACTATGTCTTTAAAATAAATTAAATGAAAATGTAAAAATAAATTTAAATAAACTCTGATTTTTTAAACAGGAATCTTATAAATTCGATATCTCTTTTTTTGATTAAACTTAATTAAAATGTCAAGTGTCAACTGGTTTCCTAATCCGGATTATGTAGAACAGGTTCCCATTGGCCACATTTATAAATCTGATTTTAAATAAATTCAGATTCATTTTAAGGAATTCTGAAAATTTCTTAATTAAAATATTTGACATTATTTTATTTAAAACAGGTTCCGGTAGGGGACCATCCATAAACCACGTGGACACTTTAGGGGGGGGGGGGGGTTGTATGGCGATTGTCCACGATCCATACAAAAAAGATTTTTTTTGTATGGACAATTGTCCACGAAGGGGGGGGGGGGGGTAAAAGATTCCCAAAAAAGTGTCCACGTGGTTTATGGATGGTCCCTAGGCCACTCGGCCAAATTTCTGATCTGATTTGTTTTCCAGGAATCTTGAATTTTGTCCACAGGTTCCCTGATTTTTCGAAGAATCTGATAAATCCAGTTACTATGTTTTTAAAAGAAATGAAATTAAATTGTCAAAACAATTTTTAATTAATTCAGAATTTTGCCAGGAATTTTATAAATCCGGTGACTATGTTTTTTTTTTAAATAAATTTAATTAAAATGTCAAGTGTCCACTGGTTTCCTGATCCGGATTATTAAGAACAGGTTCCCATTAGCCATTTGGCAACATTTCGTAATCTGATATTAAATAAATTCATATTTTTTACAGGAATCTTTTTTAAGTCGTGTAATTATTTTTATAATATATTTAATTAAAATTCCAAAATGATTTCAAATAAATTTAGATTTTTACAGGAATCTAATAAATCCAGTTATTATGTCTTTAAAATAAATTAAATGAAAATGTAAAAATAAATTTAAATAAACTCTGATTTTTTAAACAGGAATCTTATAAATTCGATATCTCTTTTTTTTAATAAACTTAATTAAAATGTCAAGTGTCAACTGGTTTCCTAATCCGGATTATTTAGAACAGGTTCCCATTGGCCACATTTATAAATCTGATTTTAAATAAATTCAGATTCATTTTAAGGAATTCTGAAAATTTCTTAATTAAAATATTTGACATTATTTTATTTAAAACAGGTTCCGGTAGGCCACTCGGCCAAATTTCTGATCTGATTTGTTTTCCAGGAATCTTGAATTTTGTCCACAGGTTCCCTGATTTTTCGAAGAATCTGATAAATCCAGTTACTATGTTTTTAAAAGAAATGAAATTAAATTGTCAAAACAATTTTTAATTAATTCAGAATTTTGCCAGGAATTTTATAAATCCGGTGACTATGTTTTTTTTTTAAATAAATTTAATTAAAATGTCAAGTGTCCACTGGTTTCCTGATCCGGATTATTAAGAACAGGTTCCCATTAGCCATTTGGCAACATTTCGTAATCTGATATTAAATAAATTCATATTTTTTACAGGAATCTTTTTTAAGTCGTGTAATTATTTTTATAATATATTTAATTAAAATTCCAAAATGATTTCAAATAAATTTAGATTTTTACAGGAATCTAATAAATCCAGTTATTATGTCTTTAAAATAAATTAAATGAAAATGTAAAAATAAATTTAAATAAACTCTGATTTTTTAAACAGGAATCTTATAAATTCGATATCTCTTTTTTTTTAATAAACTTAATTAAAATGTCAAGTGTCAACTGGTTTCCTAATCCGGATTATTTAGAACAGGTTCCCATTGGCCACATTTATAAATCTGATTTTAAATAAATTCAGATTCATTGTAAGGAATTCTGAAAATTTCTTAATTAAAATATTTGACATTATTTTATTTAAAACAGGTTCCGGTAGGCCACTCGGCCAAATTTCTGATCTGATTTGTTTTCCAGGAATCTTGAATTTTGTCCACAGGTTCCCTGATTTTTCGAAGAATCTGATAAATCCAGTTACTATGTTTTTAAAATAAATGAAATTAAATTGTCAAAACAATTTTTAATTAATTCAGAATTTTGCCAGAAATTTTATAAATCCGGTGACTATGTTTTTTTTTAAAATAAATTTAATTAAAATGTCAAGTGTCCACTGGTTTCCTGATCCGGATTATTAAGAACAGGTTCCCATTAGCCATTTGGCAACATTTCGGAATCTGATATTAAATAAATTCATATTTTTTACAGGAATCTTATAAATCCAGTAACTATGTTTTAAAACAAATTTAATTATAATGTCAAAGAAATTTTAAATAAATTTAAAATAGAACAGGAATCTTATAAATCCAGTAATTTTTTTTTAATAAATTTAATTAAAATGTCAAGTGTCATCTGGTTTCCTTATCCGGATAATTTAGAACAGGTTCCCATTTGCCACATTAATAAATCTGATTTTAAATAAATTCAGATTCATTTTAAGGAATCCTGAAAATTTCTTAACTAAATATTTGACAATATTTTAACAACATTTAAAACAGGTTCCGGTTGGCCACTCGGCCAAATTTCTGATCTGATTTGTTTTTCAGGAATCTTGAATTTTGTCCACTGGTTCCCTGATCCGGAATATATAAACAGGGTCCGGTTGGCCATTTGGCTACATGTCTGAATCTTATTTTGATAAAATTTAGATTAATTTAAAAAAAATTAACCTTATTTTTTTTTAATTTTAAATAAAATTGTCAAGTGTCCACTGGTTTCATGATCCGGAACATTTAGAACAGATTCCCGATGGCCACATTTCTGATTCTGGCTATAAATAAATTCAGATTTTTTTTCAAGGAATTTTGAAATTCTGGTAACTAAAACAACTTTTTAATAAATTCAATGAAAATGTCATGTGACCACTGTTTCCCGGATCCGGGACAGTCAGAACAGGTTCCCATTGGCCCCTTGGCCATATTTTGGGATTCTGAAAGTATAGAGTAGCAAAAAATGCTTCAACACCACATTTGTTTTTCTAAATTGTCTGGCACATAGGAATTTTGAAAAAAAAAAACTGCTTAAATGTTTTCTAGTTTCCGGATCCGGATTGGCCAGAACCGGTTCTCAATGGCCACATTTTCGATAAAACACCTTCGGATATGCTTGGACAAACCATTTTTTGAGTTTGTATTGATTGTTTGAAGCAATAGTATGTTTTTTTTCGCATAAAGAGCAACAAATTTCAAAATTTAGAAGATTTCGCACAATTTTGGCCAATAATCCGGATTTCCACCGGAACCGGTTACGGGAACCGACCAATGGGACCATATTTTGGGTTTTTCTAACAATTTACCGTCTAATGACACCAGAAGCATCTAAAAAGACCTAATAGAACTTAAGTTACAGTGAAAACAATATAAAAAATATTTTTTCGACGGGGGGTGATTCATATGCAAAACTTCTGCATTGAATATCTCGAGCTAGGGTAACAATTAAGACATGGGCCAGGTTGCATTGTGTTCAGGAAGCCGATCCCTCGGGGAGTTTTTTGAATCGTCCTGCTAATCACAAAAAAAATTTTTTGTTACGCTGTGTTACTGAGTGAGATGAAGGTTCCTTCTACGTACTCTGATTGATATTGGCGAAGGGCAAGGTCGAACCACCCATGTCAGGATTTGGATGAGAATGAAGTGGCTGACGGACAGGGCATTTTATACTCAGCATTCCACTTGATTCAACTAGATTGAACGGAAAGATCGGAAATGGTTTCAATCACTGTCAGTTGAATCTTTGAATCATTGAATCTTTGAATCATTGAATCTTTGAATCTTTGAATCTTTGAATCTTTGAATCTTTGAATCTTTGAATCTTTGAATCTTTGAATCTTTGAATCTTTGAATCTTTGAATCTTTGAATCTTTGAATCTTTGAATCTTTGAATCTTTGAATCTTTGAATCTTTGAATCTTTGAATCTTTGAATCTTTGAATCTTTGAATCTTTGAATCTTTGAATCTTTGAATCTTTGAATCTTTGAATCTTTGAATCTTTGAATCTTTGAATCTTTGAATCTTTGAATCTTTGAATCTTTGAATCTTTGAATCTTTGAATCTTTGAATCTTTGAATCTTTGAATCTTTGAATCTTTGAATCTTTGAATCTTTGAATCTTTGAATCTTTGAATCTTTGAATCTTTGAATCTTTGAATCTTTGAATCTTTGAATCTTTGAATCTTTGAATCTTTGAATCTTTGAATCTTTGAATCTTTGAATCTTTGAATCTTTGAATCTTTGAATCTTTGAATCTTTGAATCTTTGAATCTGTGAATCTTTGAATCTTTGAATCTTTGAATCTTTGAATCTTTGAATCTTTGAATCTTTGAATCTTTGAATCTTTGAATCTTTGATTCTAAACAATTTAAGCTCCCTTTTAATCTTCAAAACTGTCATCCAACAATCACTTTCACAAATTTAGCAAACGCTCAAAGCGTTTCACATAAAAGAATCCGCACCTTTCCCCTCGAGATTGATTGCTGGAACGATTTCCGTAAATGAAAAACTTCAGACGCTCGTCAAAAAGTTGCTCGAGATCACAACGCGACCTAAATGTTACTCTTTGTTGCCAGCAATTTCCCCCCAACAAGCGTTTGCCATCGGCATTCTTCTTTCGCCGGATTACACTCCCGAGCTTGAGACAGATTCCATCACGCGGTGACAAGACCTGCTCGCCTTGGATCTCAACGGAGATCTATTTAAAAGTACGATAGCTTGCTTCTGGTGCGTGGTGCAGAGCTGCTGTCACATCTTCTAAATAACCTCGGAGGTAGAGACTTTCAAGCCCACGTCTCGGTCTAAAATTAAGCTAAACTTTTCATTTAACGAACGTGATACTTCTCCTCCATGAGGTGTGCTCAACTCGTGTGCACAAGGTATGCCAAATTTCCCTTCGAAAGTGCCTCGGAGACAAAAACAAAAGCTTTTATGACACACTTGATTGGGTACGGAAATTTCGAAGAAGACAAAAAACAAATATTTTTAATTGACGGGTTTGTTCTAAAATCATAACATTAAAACATAACATTTTTTTAAATAAAAAAATTAAAATAAGAACTCTCCGTGTTTTACCTCGTTCACTCTCTGCTAAGTTACATGTTTTGAAAAGTTGCGAGCAGGCACGGTTTCAATTTCCTCCGGAAAATTTCCAGCATTCTTGAGTGTGCTCAAAAAGTGGAACACACATTTTCGACATAGCTTGGAAGCGCATAACAGAATTGTAAATGTTTAGTTTTGTGAAAGAGTTGGGCACGACTGTTGCGCAAAACCGAGGAAAAACTTATTAAGGGTGCACAGCAACCAAGGAAGTTGTTGTCTTCTTATTCTAAAATTGTTGAACTTACGGAACCAATCCTAAAATAATTTGATTATAAAAATTGACAAATTTTGTTGTAAATCGTTATGGAAATAGTAGCTTAGGGGATGAATACAAAAATATATCGATAGTTCCCGTAGTTTTGAAGATACTAAAATGTCTGTAACAAAAATCTGGGTGCAAAAGCTTTGGTTGATGTGCACCGTTAAACAAAAAAATATAGCCACATTTTACTATCAATTCATGGAATAACGAAATTCCATTTTGGTTAGTTTGGGAAAGCTCCTTATCTTCTCATCTTCTCATCTTCTCATCTTCTCATCTTCTCATCTTCTCATCTTCTCATCTTCTCATCTTCTCATCTTCTCATCTTCTCATCTTCTCATCTTCTCATCTTCTCATCTTCTCATCTTCTCATCTTCTCATCTTCTCATCTTCTCATCTTCTCATCTTCTCATCTTCTCATCTTCTCATCTTCTCATCTTCTCATCTTCTCATCTTCTCATCTTCTCATCTTCTCATCTTCTTATCTTTTCATCTTCTCAACTTCTTTGCTTAAAATCTGTTATTAAATCTTTTTACAACAAAATCTGTTTAAAAAATTTATTGAATTTGATAAAAATATACCAACCATCGTTCAGCAAAGCTTCCCAAAAGCTTCCAGCGCAAAATACAATTATTCAATCATCGAGCCGTCACTCAATTTCCCCGAATCGCACCGAAAACGGAGAAAATTTAATTCCTCGAGAGATCGACAGCCAAATCCTGTTAAACGGCTTCACGGCAGTCGGGTTGCCGAACCGTCACCGGCAGCGGAGCAATCCTATAATTATTGATTTGTGTTCCGAGAAGCGGGGAGTAGAAAATCTCGTCAATTTACTTCGGCAAGGGCGTTTCACACCGATTGGGCGCACATTTTGCACTAGGTCAAGTGCGACGAAATTCCGGGGAAGTGGGGGCGTTTCGTTTTCTCTTAAATTAAAATCGATTGGCTTTGGCAGGTTTTGGATAGATATTTGTGGGGAGTCGAGGAATTTTTTGAAGGTTCGGGATTCTCAGAAATTCGAGGATGGCAATGAAATTACTCATTTTTCATTTCTGATTCCTCGTTACTCATCTCAATTCTTATTCCTCATTTCTCATTTCTCATTTCTCATTTCTCATTTCTCATTTCTCATTTCTCATTTCTCATTTCTCATTTCTCATTTCTCATTTCTCATTTCTCATTTCTCATTTCTCATTTATCATTTCTCATTTCTCATTTCTCATTTCTCATTTCTCATTTCTCATTTCTCATTTCTCATTTCTCATTTCTCATTTCTCATTTCTCATTTCTCATTTCTCATTTCTCATTTCTCATTTCTCATTTCTCATTTCTCATTTCTCATTTCTCATTTCTCATTTCTCAGTTCTCATTTCTCATTTCTCATTTCTCATTTCTCATTGCTCATTGCTCATTGCTCATTTCTCATTTCTCATTACTCATTCCTCATTTATCAATTTTTGAGTACACATTTCGGATTTCTCAGTTCATTGTTCTCAGTTTGTATTTCTCATTATTCATTCCTCATTTATCATTCTCATTTATCAATTTTTCATCACACATTTATCATGTTTGCATTTCTTATTCCTCTTTTACTCGTTTCTTCTTTTCCCATTTTTTCTTTTAATTTTCATCTTACATTCATTATAAAAGCAATTATCATGTAATCTTTGCATTTTGTCCATTAATCCTTGACAAATATTTCTATTTACCTAACAAAACAAGTCTAGCAATTGACATCAGTCAACCGAAAAAAAATCTGGCAAAGCCTTCACACTGTTGTCTTCTTTCCGCTTAACACCATCGCAGTGACGGATAAGCCAGAAAAAAGAAACAAAATCCGTTTCCTTTGTAAACCATCACGATCCTTACAGGAATATTGTCTTTTGCCACGATCTCCAAGAAGACGACTTTAAAGTGTCAGTCAGTGACGAAAACAAAAATCCTGGAACTGACAGGGAGGCAAAAAAGGGCCTTTGACCAATTTCCAGGAAGTGGCACCAATTTTCCACACAGATGCTTTCTTTGTCGTAGCGTGGATGTCAACGTTACAGTTTTTTCGTAAATCCACTTCCGTTTCATGGAAGATGCTAAAATTGTACAAAATGTTTAAGGTGCTCTATGTTTGAATCGTAGAAAAATCTGTTTTGCTCTACCTGAGATTTTTTGTTCCCTGAAGAAGATTAGAGAATGTTTTTGGATGTTGTCTTTTGTTATCTTTTGATGTCTTTTGTTGTCTTTTGTTATATTTTGAGGTTTTTTTGTTGTCTTTTGTTTTCCTTTGGCAGTCTTTTGTTGTCTTTTATTGTCTTTTGCTGTCTTTTGTTGTCTTTTGTTGTATTATGTTGTCTTTTGTTGGCTTTTGTTGGTTTTTGTTGTCTTTTGATGTCTTATGTTGTCTTTTGTTGTCTTTTGCTGTCTTTTGTTGTGTTTTGTTGTCTTTTTGATGTCTTTTGTTGTCTTTTGATATCTGTTGTTGTCTTTTGATATCTTTTGTTGTTTTTTGATTTTGTTTTGATGTTTTTTGTTGTCTTTTGTTGTCTCTTGTTGCCTTCTTTGCCTTTTTTGTCTCTTGTTGTCTTTTGTTGTCTTTTGATGTCTTTTGTTGTCTTTTGTTGTCTTTTGTGGTTTTTGTTGTCTTTTGTTTCTTTTGTTGCATTTTGACGTTTTTGTTGTTTTTTTTTATTTCTTTTGTTGGCTCTTGATTTATTTTGAGGTTTTTTGTTGACTTTTGTTGTTTTTTTTTTATATTTCTTTTGATGTTTTTTGAGGTCTTTTGTAGTTTTTTATTGTATTTTGCCTTTTAAAGTCAGCAACAACTTCTTAAAATCTTTATATTCGTTTAAATTACGTAACAATCTCGAGCCAACCCACGTTGTTCACCTTAATTGAAACCCATCGAGGTCAATTACAAGTAAAGTGCATCACCGTTGCAAAAGTGCACTTATTTTAATAATGCAGTAAACCTTTTGCGTCGCACGCCGTCAGAAAGGCTCATCGCCCAAAGAAAGAGGACAAAAGGCAAGGAAGACAGCATGCAATGAAAACAGTCTGTCAAGATGAGAGCATAGTGTGCAACTGTTGGTTGGTCCCCTTAAATTGTGACTCCTGATGACGGTCCATTTGCCAACCCCACTTTGCTTGGGTGAAGAAGATCGGGGCAACGGCTGCTCATAACAGTTTATGTGTTTCATGCAATTCAACGAGTTTATGTGGGCTGTGCACTTGCAGCTTAATTTTTTGTTTTATAATTTCGTAGCTTTAGACAGTGTTTCCAGACTTTTATATCTTTAAAAAATGTTCATATTATGTTATGAATCATAAATCATAAATCATAAATCATAAATCATAAATCATAAATCATAAATCATAAATCATAAATCATAAATCATAAATCATAAATCATAAATCATAAATCATAAATCATAAATCATAAATCATAAATCATAAATCATAAATCATAAATCATAAATCATAAATCATAATCATAAATCATAAATCATAAATCATAAATCATAAATCATAAATCATAAATCATAAATCATAAATCATAAATCATAAATCATAAATCATAAATCATAAATCATAAATCATAAATCATAAATCATAAATCATAAATCATAAATCATAAATCATAAATCATAAATCATAAATCATAAATCATAAATCATAAATCATAAATCATAAATCATAAATCATAAATCATAAATCATAAATCATAAATCATAAATCATAAATCATAAATCATAAATCATAAATCATAAATCATAAATCATAAATCATAAATCATAAATCATAAATCATAAATCATAAATCATAAATCATAATCATAAATCATAAATCATAAATCATAAATCATAAATCATAAATCATAAATCATAAATCATAAATCATAAATCATAAATCATAAATCATAAATCATAAATCATAAATCATAAATCATAAATCATAAATCATAAATCATAAATCATAATCATAAATCATAAATCATAAATCATAAATCATAAATCATAAATCATAAATCATAAATCATAAATCATAAATCATAAATCATAAATCATAAATCATAAATCATAAATCATAAATCATAAATCATAAATCATAAATCATAAATCATAAATCATAAATCATAATCATAAATCATAAATCATAAATCATAAATCATAAATCATAAATCATAAATCATAAATCATAAATCATAAATCATAAATAATAAATCATAAATCATAAATCATAAATCATAAATCATAAATCATAAATCATAAATCATAAATCATAAATCATAAATCATAAATCATAAATCATAAATCATAAATCATAAATCATAAATCATAAATCATAAATCATAAATCATAAATCATAAATCATAAATCATAAATCATAAATCATAAATCATAAATCATAAATCATAAATCACAATTTTAACCAACGCAGACCTCCTCTAACGCAAGACGACAATCGTCTCTAGCATTAAGAACACTCGAGTTGGTGCTCTTTTCAGCAGTCAAGGATTGTTGTGCCCCACCCTTTTCCTTTTTCTTCGCCACCCAAAACACTTCAACCCATTTTTCTTCCATCCATTGCAGGTGAGATGTGTTGAACCACATTTCTTTCCTGTTTTTCCACCGTCGTCGTCGTCTGGTTGTTGTTTTGTGTCGTCTCAACTGATGCCTGTTTGCCCTTTTAGAGCACAAGATTTAATCGTGCTAAAATCATCTTTACAAGGTTTGTACGTCGTCGTGGCACTCAATTTCATAAAATGTTGAGCACGTGAGCCGTCCAAGTCGCATGTCACGTGGGAGGGACGGGTGGAGGTGGATTAGCCTCCGGAGCAGTACTTTGGTGACATAAAATATTTATGTACGAGTGAATGCTTGCCGGAAGTGGCACTTGTCAATTTGTACCGAGATTTGTTGTTGTTGAATGTTCTGGCATGCCGCGCGGGATGCGGTGTCTGCCATTGAAATAACAGGAAGAGAGAATGCGTGGGAAGGTTATAACTTTTGGGGAGAATTGAGCCAATTTTGCATCTACAATACGAAAAGTAGAAAAATGATTAAAGAATTTGTTACGGTTTTTCAAGTTGCTTCGAACTCGACGACATTTTGAGAGAGGCCAATCTTTTTCTTAAACGTGCCTCGCCAGTGCCAAAAGTTTAGCAAAATTTGCAAATAATCCAACTTTTTGTTGAACACAACATACTCACATCTGCCACGACCTGTTCCGGCAACGCCTGAAGTTTTAATTTCGTTGCTGCTGTTTGCTCCTGCTTTTTCGTTTCGAAAAGAAAATTAAAGTAAACATCCATTTTGATTGCGCAGTTTTCCGTCCTCCAGGAAGACGCTGTTTACTCAAGAAAATATACATGCACGGTACACATGTGCTCTTGGACATGGCGAGTTCTTGGAATCCGATGAAAGAACTTTGTTGCAAAGGTGCCTACCGGTCACCGATATTCATGTCACTGAGCTCAACTCAATGTGAGCAGCAATTAACTTTTTTCCCCTATTCAAATTCAATAAAGCAATTTCTTAGAGTTTGTTGATCGAGAGCAAGCAGGTATGCATTAAATCCTCTTAACGCAATTAAAACTCTTTTTTGTTGTACTGTTTTGTGTTTTGCTATCGATACAATTACGGTGGCAAAACCTGGTGGATGGCGGAAAGGCCCTAAACTACAAAAAAAAACAAATCGCTACCAGAGGCATTAGTAGAAGCTTAGGATGGTACAGCAATTTGCGGGTTCAATAATTCATGAATGGTGAATTTGGTGGCCTGGAAGTACGGAGTGACGATTCTCGAGATTTTCAATTTCCCGGGAACCTACATTTCAAATGGGCGTAATATTGAATGTTTGGCCCGTTTGAAATGTTAGTCTTGATTTTAAATTTTTGAAAATATTTTTTTCGAAAAGATCGGAAAATTTCACGAATGTTTCATGTTTTAACATTGTAAATCGGATTTATAGTTGCTGAGATATCGACATTAGAAAATGGCGGGTTGTTTGGGTGAGACTTAGAAAACATCAATTTTCCTGTTTTTTAGCCTTTGCATGGCAATATCTCAGCAACTATAGGTCGTATCAACAAAGTATAATAAAGCAAAATATAGAGAATTTTCTCAGCTTTTCAAAAATATTTTTTTCAAAGGTGGGCAAACATGGGCACTAATTTTTAAAAATGAAAAACTGAGACTATTTTCAAAAAAGTTACCTAAAAATGGTTATAACTTGAAAACGGTGTACTTTATCAAAAATTCACTTAAGTACTTTTTGATTGCAAATTCGATTTTACATCGAAAAATTAAGTTGAAAAATTTTTGCGACCAATATTTCGATTTTTTGAAAAAATCTGTATTGATTCAAAAAATCATAACTCGGTCAAAGATTTTTTGCCCATTCTGGAAATTTCTGAAAAGTTGGCATTTTATGTCCTCTAAAACATATCAAAAAATAAAAAAAAATAAAAATAGTGTTTTTTTGCAAATCAAATTTTAGTGATAAAAAGTTAAATTAAAAATCACCAAATTTTTTTTTACCGTGTATCATTTTTTTCAGTGTAGTCCATATCCATACCTACAACTTTGCCGAAGACACCAAATCGATCAAAAAATTCCTTCAAAAGATACAGATTTTTGAATTTTCAAACATTATTTTTGTATGAACAGCTGCCTAATTTGTATGGAAAATTATATGGACAAACTAATGATGCAAAATGGCTTCTTTGGGCATACCGAAGACACCAAAAAAGTTTCAGCCGGATTAAAAAATACAAAAAAAAATCGAATGACCGAAATCTCAGAGAATTGCTCGATGCGAATTATTCATGTAACTGTGTTTCACAATTTTATTATTCAATTATTCAATTGTGTTTTCAAGAGTGGGTTTCCTTCACAAAGTACCTATTAAAAAACGAAAAATGTTGAAAAATTCAGAAAACTATAATCCAGAGAAAAACTGATACTCAAAAACGGTGTAAATTATCCAAAATTCGAAAAGGTCCTCTTGAAAATTTTATTTCTCCGTTAAACATATATTTTCTTAACTTTTCTGACCACATCATCGATATTTTTCAAAAACTTTTTTTTTATCATTTCTCTGAAGCAGATTTTGCACTTTCTTATAATATGGATTGAAACATGACTTTTGAGTTTCAAAATACATATCAACAGTTTAAAAATTAAAAAAAAACAATACATATTTTGTGAATCCAAATTATAGTGATTTTTTCTTGATTAACAAAATAAAAATGTTTTTATGACTTATTTTCTAAATGTTGAGCTTAAGAGCGAGTCCACGAGCAAAGCATACCCATCTCGCATCGACCTCACCAATCTGCCTGAAATTTTCAGGGGTTGTTTGTTCATATAAAACTAGCATCTGGCCAAAATATGAGCACTCTAGATCAACGGGAAGTGGGGCAAATCGGGACACAAAGTTTGAAGGCTCAAAAACGTCAAAAATCTTAAAAAGGCTATAACTTAGGCAAAATTCAATTTATTTTCAAAATTCAAAATGCATCTGAAAGGGCTTAAAAAATGCAACAAAATGAGGGAGAAACATCCCAATTGGTTTAATTTTAAGGGAGTTATTGGCATTTTAGTGAAAAAATAGCATAATTTTCAAACTCAAATAAAAAAGTGTTCCATCCAGATATCAACTCTGTTCGACCTTCAGCATGTAGAGGACATCTGGAACTACCATCTGGGTAAGGCAGTTTAACATATTAAATAGACACTTTTACTTTTAATTAATTTTTTGGTTGTAATTTTTTGCCTGGGGGACCCCTTAGATCCCAATTTCTGGTGATAATTTCATCATGTTCGTGTTCCTGAGACAATTTGACAGTAGAAACATGCATAAAAATGTTTATTTTGATCCATTTTAACCCTTTAAAAAAATAAAAGTAAAAAAAATCTTCGATTTACATTTATTGAAAACCAAGCTTGTTTCCAAGGATACTAGCTGACACCAGAAAAAAAGCAGCTTCATATTTTTTTTAACTTTTATTTTTAAAAGGGTTAAATAGACGAAAATAAACATTTTTATGCATGTTTCTATTGTGAAATTGTCTCAGGAACACGAATATGATAAAATTATCACCAGAAAATGGGATCTTCCCCCAGGCAAAAAATTACAACCAAAAAATTCACTAAAAGTAAAATTGTCTATTTAATATGTTAAACTGCCTTACCCAAAGCGTTCTCAGTATCAGATGGTAGTTCCAGATGTCCCCTACAAGCTGCAGGTCGAACCGAGTTGATATCTGGATGGAACACTTTTTTATTTGAGTTTGAAAATTATGCTATTTTTTCACTAAAATGCCAATAACTCCCTTTAAATTAAACCAATTGGGATGTTTCTCCCTGCATTTTGTTGCATTTTTTAAGCCCTTTCAGATGCATTTTGAATTTTGAAATTAAATTGAATTTTGCCTAAGTTATAGCCTTTTAAAGATTTTTGACGTTTTTGAGCCTTCAAACTTTGTGTCCCGATTTGCCCCACTTCCCGTTGATCTAGAGTGCTCATATTTTGGCCAGATGCTAGTTTTATATGTACAAACAACCCCTGAAAATTTGATGAGGTCCAAACGACGTCCCATACTAAGGGGTATGGCCTGTTCGTGGACTCGCTCTTAAGTATGACCTCAAAACTACGGTAAAGTGACTAAGTATTTTTAAATCCGAGATGGAGGCAAAAATGGTGGTGATGGTGTATTAAAAAAAAACATTTTCTCATTAAATACATAAAAACAATTATTCAATTTTGACTAACATGGGGTAACCGAATTCGAGTTTGATGATAAATGTAAGGAAATTAAAAATGAACCGACTCCGAGGCTTAATGGTTGCGGCTTCTGCCTCAAAAGCAGAAGGTGCAAGGATCAAATCCCGGTCGGTTCCCTTGAATTTTTTAATCAGGAATTGAACATTGAATATGAACAAAAAACCTCTAAGAATCAGGTGAGATTCGAACTCACACTTTTGGATTGTTGGTTTGGGGCGCTAACCAGTCGGCAATCATGTAGTTAATGCTTTAGAACTGAATTGATCCGTAGTGGCGAAATAATGTCACAATTTATAACATATCAATCCATAATATTAGTTAACACTGCCTCAAAACAGCCAAGGACCATACTCATGAACTGGACGATCGTTATCCAGATCGTTAGCCAGAGAAAGGTATTCTCTTCAAAGGTTCTTGAGATATATATGGTGGTTACTAACCGAACGGTCTCAGTTGAAATATACTATGGTCATGGCCAAGTCCTGCAAGAGTAAGGAAATTAAAAATAAATTTAGAAAAAATGATGTTGCTCGTGATTCGACTATCCGAAGTCCCATACAAAACTTCGGATAATCGAAGTTTTAGAAATCGAGTCTTGACTGTCTGGACTGATATTAGGGCAATTCTTCGTCAGCTCACACAGCAGTTTCCCCTACCCCTCTTCGAATTGCGTGAAACTTTGACCTAAGGGGTAACTTTTGTCCCTGATCACGAATCCGAGGTCCGTTTTTTGATATCTCGTGACGGAGTGGCGGTACGACCCCTTCCATTTTTTAACATGCGAAAAAAGAGGTGTTTTTCAATAATTTGCTGCCTGAAACGGTGATGGTTAAGAAACTTGGTGTCAAATTCCGAAAAAAACGTACTTTTCATCGAAAAAATACAAAATAATTCCAAAATTCTGCCATTTCTCGTTCTCAACTGTCTTGATCGACGACGACCAACTTTTCATAACTTTTTTTCTTAAAACCGCAATAACCCGTGATGGTTACAAGTAAAACCCTTATGTTTATGTCTCAACATTTGTGTAATAAGTCTGTACAACTTCGTATAGAAAATTTAAAATGAACATTTGTGTTTTTGATGAAAAATAAATACCCTTCTGGGTCATTGTAGATTTTTAAAAGCATAATAAATTTTCCATAAAATAACATGCGCCAAAAAAACAGTTGAGTAGCGAAAATGGAAAAAAAAATAAACTCTTTTTATGAAAAATGCAGGGGTCGTACCAGCCCTCCGTCACGAGATATCAAGAAATGGAGCTCGGATTCGTGATCACAGACAAAAAGTTTCGCCTTAGGACAATGTTTCACGCAAATTGAAGAGATCTGGAGAATTACCCATTTTTAATGCATATTTTTAATTAACACACATAATTATGTTATATTGCCAGCTATAGATCAGGCTGCTTACGATATTGCTGCACAATCATTTTCTTCCTTTGGTGATGATTAATCTAGGGACCTACATAGGGAAATGAAATGTTCTGGCAGAAATTTCAAACACCCAAAGTCATTTAAATTTAAGGTTGAAAATTTTGTAGTTTTTCTTTTCTTGTACCGAACAAGCACAAACATAATAAAAACTACCAGATTATTATCAACAACAGTTTTACAATACTTGTAATTGTTATAAGTCTCGTTTTTTTTGCCAAAATTATTTTAAATTGATTCCAACCTTGTTTTTGCATGATCTTGTTGCTCGATTGGAACCCCGATTTGACAGTTCGACTGGAACCCTGAGAGTGACATTTCGCCTCTCCATATAGGCTCTCTAGATTAATCTGCTTCGCTGATAATTCATTCATTCAATAAGAATATTTTGCGAACCATTATACTGATGGTGTGTTAATGTCTTGGTTCGACCTTCAATCTACCTCCTCCCCCTGAAGCTAATGAACATCCTAATTTTCCCATCATCTGGCACCATTAATGGCGCGACACTCAACAGCAGCAGCAAAAGCAGCAGCATCAGATGACCTCCAATTTCCCCAGGGATCTTGCCCCACCTCCCGGTCAGCACCGAGTTAATGAGGTGAAACGGTAACGACGTTAGAAAGGTCAAAGATGTCCTTTTTCTTCTCCGGGCTGGCACCTTCCTTCCTTTCTCTTGGTTTCCTCTGTTCCTAAGAAATCTCGCATTGAAACGACCGTAATTTGTCAGCGAATCCAAATCCGAGATCCAAGCCTCGTGGAAAACGAGATTTTCCCGGTGGTTAAAAGGGAAAAAGTCCAAAGGAAAGTGATAATCAAATTCCGACGTGCATTCCGCTCGACACGTCCCGTGCCTTCCTGGATGCCGGTGCTGTGTGTATTTAAAGACAGTCCGAGGATCCACGTGGGTGGCAGGAGCTGGTGGTGGTACGAGTAAGATAAATTGAATTTACGCTCGGTGAGTTATTGTGCTTTTGCGATCGACAGTGGGTGGTGCTAGGGGGTGGTGTGATGAATAAAGAAAGACGCACATTCCGGCATCCATTAGTGGTTTCATTCATGAAATTTTGCTCTTCAGTGAACGTGCGATGAAGAGTTGTTCCAAGTGTGTGATTAGCATTTAAATGAGTATTTCGCTCATTCATCACAAAATCGTATAACAAACATAACGAGTCAACAATTTTTATAAGGCCAATTTCAAACAAGGGCTGGATGAATAGATTCATAGAATGTAATTTCTAGGGAACAAGACTCATGCAAGGGCAACAGTCAATTTGCAACCACAAATCAACTCATGTTGTTAATCCGGCTAACCAACTGAGTATATTCATAGTCCTTTTTGTTTCCGGAGAACCTATGTAAAATTGGAATGTTTTCCGTCCTTCCCACTGGATAAAAGTCTGTCGTTTTCGAGTCACATTACAAAACCACAATCCCGGAGGGATGAACTCTTGCAAGAATCCAATAACAATCGAGTTCTTCGCCACCCACATCAAAGCCCAAAGCTCGGCCAGAACAAACCCCCAGTTCGGTTCCCTGTCGAAGCCCACAAAAACCACAAGAACCTTCTGCAGCGTGAGAGATTAGCAGCAAAACCTGATCACCACCACCACGCCTGTTAGTTCAGAGGTCAGAGAAGGTCTTCAAAGCGCACCCTCTAGGAGCAGGACAACATTGCTGGAATGCATCACGAGGCAATCTCTCATCCGAGAGACACATTCTTTGTGAAGCCCAAGCCAGAGGCTGCCTCCAGGACGCTTCCTCCCATTTTTCCAAGAAAGAGCAGTCCAAAACCGCATTCATCTTTGCTGTCCTGTGCTCGCTTGTTACGGGTGGGGTTGAGTTATCCCTGGAATGCAGATTGTGCTTTTCTCGGTGAAGACGACGCTGGCTGGTGAATAAAGACGTCATTCGTCGTCCCGTTTGTCGACGAGGTCCTTGCTGGAATAGATATGACCCCGTTCCTCACGGTGCCGGCCATTTCTTCGCAGGAATATGCGCTGCATTGTTGGTTTATTTGCCCCGGTGTCGTGTTTGTTGAAACGAAAAAGAGTTGAATGGGAGGGGAAATATGCACAACGCGCGTTGATTTGGATGCAAATGATGATTTGTTGTATTCGTTTCGGGAGGTAATCGAAAAGTTTGCTGGATTGCTTTTTGCTTCAGCATCATAACAAAAAAATATTCTTGCTTCAAAATACAAGATTTGAGCAAAACAGATGGTTTGAATTTGTTGTTTTATGTTTTTCAGGTAGATACAAACAAGGGTTTCCAGAAGCGATAATTACTTGCCAGTCTGCCAATTAATTACTCAAATTACTGGTCCAAAATGATTAATTACATTAATTACTTGATTACTATTCACTACGATAAAAAAACATTTAATTTAAATTTAAGTATTCATTTCTACGGTTCTAAACTTAATTATTTATAAATAGCTCATTCGATAGCACTTGCAAAAATTATGCTGTTTACTTTTTTTGTACCAATCTGGATATTGTGAATTTAGTGTATAATTTTTATTGAAAATAGCTATAGGCGATCAAAATGCCCCCAACTAGAGAGCGCTGAAATTTTGAGTGATGTTTACATGATATCCTGCAGCGAGTAAATTGGTTTGAAATTTGGAATTGTTTTATTTTATTATAAAATTGACATTTGTATTTAATTATACCTTTTTCCGGTAAAAAATAAGTAGCTCAATTGATACCTAGAGTTTTTTTAATAGGTCCTATAAACATAAAAAACACAATAGCTTATAGGAACTTTTCAAAAAAAAACTCTAGGTATGAACAATAATAATTGTTTCATGGCCAATTTAACCTGTTCTTTATCTGATTCGAAATTCCATTATGTTTCACGTTTCAGTCAACCGAACCCTTATCAATCAATTGAAAAAAGAAGATTATTTAAGTTGACTTACGTTTTTGAAGTCGTGTTTGTCATAAAAGCAATAAATGAATTTTAATAATATTTTCAGTTTATTAAAATATAGAAGTTGTTTGAAAAAAGGCCCCCTGCTTTTTCCAGCCAAACACAAACTTAGATGAATCTTTGCAGCGGCTCTTCTTGAAAATTGTGAAATTCATCAAAATAACGTTAAGTTTGACATTACTTTGCATGTTTTTTCTCAAGCAAATTAATAAAATCTGTTACTGAAAATACGGATAATGTGGAATGTGACATTTACATTGGATTAAATTTCTGCATTTGAATATTAGTCGATTTTAATTTCACTGAGTTTGATTTTTAACATTGAAACATTTGTCTCAGAAATATTTGTAAAATTTTCGGGAAAATATCTAAGCTCTTAATAGAGAGATATTACAGGACTGTCAATTTCTGCAGATGATGAAAATATATAAAAAAAACATATTTTTATTTTTATTGATTTTTAAATGGCTATCACTTGCAAACTTTGTTTTTATAAATGATAATTAAGTACCATATGGTTTTAAATATTTGATTCACATAAACTTCAAATAAATTTGACTGCCTTTTAGAAGGAAAAGCATAAAAAATTTATCAATTCTAATGTGTTTCTTGCAAAAAAAAAAAAAACATTTTTTTATAATTACTTAATAAAAATGAATAGATTGCGAATTCACAAAACATTTTTCACTGCACGGAGAAAAAAGAGTTCCGAAAATTGTGAACAAGCGTTCATGAAATTGGGAGCCACGAACAAAGTGTTCAAATTCCATGGCACGTTTTTCAATAACGTACCATGAGATTTGAACACTTTGTTCGTGGTTCCCAATTTCATGAACGCTTGTTCACGATTTTGGGAACTTTTTTTTCTCCGTGTGGGTAATATATCGTGGCCTTTTGTTATTAACATTCCAATTTGAACAAATCTGTAATTTTTGCGATCACAAATATCGTTCCAACTTTTTTTTCGCGTAGAAAAAAAAATTCGCCGAAAATTCCGCGGAGGCAGTCTTTTTTAAAAAGGTGGAACGATGTTTTCGGTCGCAGAAATCTGTAGATTTGTTCAAATTAAATTCTGCAAAGTTCTAGAATCACCTAGACATCCTAACAAATCACTGGAAAGAAGAATCATCTTGATTGGTTGAGTTATGCTCGAGAACCAGCAAGGTTGAAGTTACCGTTCCACCTTTTTTGGGAGGCTTGGGCGTCCGTGTAAGTTGGACATGCGTTGGGCGTTCCAGTGTTAATCAGCTTCGATAAACAACATGATGAAAATAAATTTTAAGAGAGTTTTAGGAGAGAACTATGGTAAAAAAGGCCTTCTACATACAGAATCAGGATTTTTTAATCTTTGTGTTTCACTCTAATTTGAAATTAATAAAATACTGTTATAATAGATTATACATAAAAAGTTAATAGTTTCGTTGAAGAAGTATAATTTAAAAAAATCAATTACTTTAATTACTCAAAAATTACTTTAAGAGCGAGTCCACGAACAGGGCATACCCCTTTGTATGGGACGTCGTTTGGACCTCACCAATCTGCCTGAAATTTTCAGGGGTTGTTTGTACATATAAAACTAGCATTTGGCCAAAATATGAGCACTCTAGGTCAACGGGAAGTGGGGCAAATCGGGACACAAAGTTTGAAGGTTCAAAAACGTAAAAAATCTTAAAAAGGCTAAAACTTAGGCAAAATTCAATTTAATTTCAAAATTCAAAATGCACCTTAAAGGGCTTTAAAAATGCAACAAAATGCAGGATAGAACATCCAAATTGGTTAATTCTAAAGGGAGTTATTGGCGTTTTAGTGAAAAAGTAGCATAATTTTCAAACTCAAACAAAAAAGTGTTCCATCCAGATATCACCTCGGATCGACCTGCAGCTTGTAAAGGACATCTGGAACTACCATCTGAGACTGAGACCGGGTTGGGTAAGGCAGTTTAACATATTGAATAGACACTTTTACCTTTAGTGAATTTTTTGGTTGTAAATTTTTGCTCGGGGACCCCTTAGATCCCATTTTATGGTGATAATTTTATCATATTCGTGTTCCTGAGACAATTTCACAATAGAAACATACTTAAAAATGTATATTATCATCCATTTTAACCCTTTAAAAAATGAAAGATAAAAAAAATTAAGAAGCTGCTTTTTTTTTGGTGTCATCTAGTATCCTTGGAAACGAACTTGATTTTCAATAAATGTGAATCAAAGTTTTTTCTAAACTTTAATTTTTTAAAGAGTTAAAATGGATGAAAACAAACATTTTTATGCATGTTTCTAATGTGAAATTGTCTCAGGAACACGATTATGATAAAATTATCACCAGAAAATGGGATCTAAGGGGTCCTTCGAGCAACAATTTACTACCAAAAAATTCACTAAAAGTAAAAGTGTCTATTTGATATGTTAAACTGCCTTACCCAAAGCGGTCTCAGTCTCAGATGGTAGTCCCAGATGTCCCCTACAAGCAGGTCGATCCGAGTTGATATCTGGATGGAACACTTTTTTATTTGAGTTTGAAAATTATGCTATTTTTTCACTAAAACGCCAATAACTCCCTTTAGAATTAACCAATTGGAATGCTCTACCCTGCATTTTGTTGCATTTTTGAAGCCCTTTAAGATGCATTTTGAATTTTGAAATTAAATTGAATTTTGCCTAAGTTTTAGCCTTTTTAAGATTTTTTACGTTTTTGAACCTTCAAACTTTGTGTCCCGATTTGCCCCACTTCCCGTTGACCTAGAGTGCTCATATTTTGGCCAGATACTAGTTTTATATGTACAAACAACCCCTGAAAATTTCAGGCAGATTGGTGAGGTCGATGCGAGATGGGTATGCTTTGCTCGTGGACTCGATCTTAATTACCAATTAATTACTTGAAATTACTCTAATTACCATGAATTACTAAGTAATTAAAGAATTAGCTAATTACCAGCTAAAAATCAAAGTAATTATTAATTACTTGCCAGTCTGAGGCCTTGCTGGAAACCCTTGGATACAAACACGTAGAAATTACAAACATTCTAATTATTCAAATCACTTTGACTGTAAATTGGTCCTGCTATAGCTATTGAAAGTTTTACCCACTTCATGATTTGAGCCATCATAAAACAGACAAAACAACGAAATTGTGTTTTTTTTTAAAAAAGAAACACAAAGTTAATTTAGAGATGCAAATTTTGTGAAAAATTAGATTTTCTCAGTGTCATCAATAAAGCACTCATTTTTCATGGCTAGATATCTTGGAAACTGCTGGTTCGATTTTGAATGTCAAAAAATGAAACAATTGTGAAATTTTCTGCTCTTTTCGATGCATACATTTTTCAACATAAAAAATCAAACCAATAGATCCGAGATATCGCAATTTGAATTATGAGGATTATCCGATGACAATTAGAAACCTCGATTTACAAAATCAAAGGAAGAAATTAGTAGGACATTTTCTCAGCCCTTCGAAATATTGTTCAGGGTTGCTTTTCCTGAACTGATCTAAACTTAACATTTTTCGAACAAAAAATCACCGAAAAGGCTTAAAATAATAGAAAAGTGCACTTATATAAAAATTGATTAAATTTCGCATATTAACCCTCTACAACCCAACCCCGCCTCTAGGCGGGCTTCGATCTAAAAATTCGCCAAAAATCAATTTTTCAACCAATTTTTGGTATTATAAAAACGTTGTAAAGAAGAACACATAGAATTAAAAAATAGGGTTGATAGTTTGACTTGTTTTAAGTGACTTTGCTAATGTTTTTATAAATGTCATTTTTTAGGATTAAAATTTGCCTTTGATTTTTACTAACATTTCCTATATTTTTAGTAAAAAATAATGTGCAGTAATTTTTGTAGTGTCCTAGACTATGCCTAAGGCTACCAACTCTTGCTGAGCAAAAATCCGTATACTTTACCGACATGCCACCATGGTATAACAAAAAATGTCTAGGAATTATTTAGATAAATTTGGAATTTTAGAATTACAGTCGACTCTCTGGCAGTCGATCTTCTCGATATCAATATTGCTCCATCTATCGATGAATTCTTCAGTCCCTTCGAATTGCATACTTCGATTGTCTTTATTCCTCGATATTTTCTCTTGCTTGAAGGATCTCTTCCTCGACGGTCCCTTGGATTCTGTTTGCTTTAAAAATCTCTTCCGGTTGTCAATATTTTCACTATCTCATGGCTTGCATAGACATTTTAAAAAGCCTTTTGATCTTTTATTTGATAAATATGTTTTTCAAGGAATTTGAAAAGAACAATTATTGACAATCAAGTTTGAACTGGGGAAAACCCGAAAAATTATGTAGATTATCTCTTTAAAATCAAACTGACTGTTAACGCCCAGTTAACCAAATTTGACGATTAGTATAGAAACTTTCAGACAACACTGCAGATTATGTAATACCACACACACAATCTCAGTAGCCATTCGCGTACCTTTATGTTCAATGTTTGTAGTCGTTTCAGCACACGAAGTGGTTTGTCTTTTGTAATGTTTTGTAGACTTCCCGGTCGCAAGAACTTGACTAGCTTAGGAATCAGACCAGATCTCAACCACAAGACACTTCTGACCAGATGGTCGACCGTCCCAGTCACCCCTTCTCAGGGGTCAAGTTAAGTAGAAGAGAATAAACCGTACTAGACACAGACACAGATTTCTGTACTTTTCCACCTAATAAAGTCGTTTCAAGTAATCGTTTTCACTTACCGGATCACAAAGTTCTCCCCGACACACAGGACCACATCCGCTACTATGTGCGTTAACACTGACAGTTAAATAAAAATGTCTAATTAGCAAAAGCTTTGACCCAATCAAAAAAGCAATGAATTTTTTAAAATGTTGTTAAATTCCGTACAAATCCGTATTATGCGAAAAATTCCGTACAAAAAATCCGGCATGTTTAAAATCCGCGGAGAGGGTCGAAAATCCGTACGGTAAGGAAAAAATCCGTACAGTTGGTAGCCTTAACTATGCCTCTATTCATTTTTTTACAATTTATAGCAAAAAATGTGATAAAAATGCAAAAAAATTAAAAATGTATTGTAAAAACAAACATAAACTAGATAGGCAAAAGGTAATAATAGGGGGTGGTGAAAAAGGCCAAATATTTTCAAAAACAAACATTAACTCAACATAAAGAGTGCAAATTAAAATACTAAAAATAAAAATAAAATAAAAAAGGCTCAAAATGACCTCCTAAACACGGGAAAAACAAAAAAAAATCGAAAAAATTGGCAGTAACGAATTATAATGCTATTTGAAAACCTGTTTAATTTTTTTTTCAGCAGTCACAATTTTAACATAAACAGCAAATCCCACGAAAACAGCATGATTCGAATAAAAAGTTCTCCGATTGGGCTAAATTGTTTTCTGGGGGTTCCTTGGCCGAAATAATTAGACCTGTATTTTTTTGATTGGCCATTAAGATAACCGACGCCGTGTTAGGGTGGTCCAAAATGGTAATTTTCGCTGATTTTCGCAAAAACCACATTTTTCATAAAATCATAACTCCGCACCATTTCAACCGATTTTAGCTGTCTTGGGTGCAAATGAAAGGGTAATACCCTTTCTTTTAAGGAAAAATAGTTCAAAGTTTCAAATATCTAGTCTAATATTTGAAAAGGTCAAATGAAAATTAAAAAAGCTTTTTTGAGTGTCTCGGACCAAAGAGAAATATTTTTATCGGATTCCTCGGAAAATTTTACGCAAAACATCAAAAAATGGTGACGTAATATTTTCAATATTTCGAGATACGACTTTTTGAAAAAAAAAAAAAGCTTGGTTCAAAGACGCGCTGCGCTCAAAAAAGGGAGAATGACGAAATCGGCAATTTTTTTTTGTAATTAAAATACGCATCTTTTGGTACCCAAACATGTATAGGTCATCGCTGAAATTATAAAGATATCGCAGTTTTTGTGAAATAAGGCAATTTTTGATGATTTCTTCATTTACCCTTTTTTGCGCGTGGCGCGTCGAAAGCCCCAGTTTTTTTTTTTAAATCGGATTTCGGCATATTGCAAATATTACTTCACCATTTTTAAATATATCCTGTACAATTTTCCGAGGAATCTGATAAAATATTTTCAGACATAGGCTTTTTGGTCCCTAGACCCACAAAAGAGCATTTTAAGTTTTCATTTTACTTTTTTAAATGTTAGACTAGATATTTGAAACTTTGAACTATTTTTCCTTTAAAGCCTATCTAATACCCTTTCGTTTGCACCCAAGACAGCTAAAATGGCAATTTGTGGACCACCCTAATAGGGCGTAGGTCACTCTAATAACCAAACAAAAAAAATACGGGTCTAATTTTTTCGGCCAAGGATTCTCCAGAAAAAATTTGCTGTAAATTTATATCTTTGGTTCCAGATTTTGCACCATCCAAAATTCTTGTGCAAAATATGCCTTTCTTTGTCCCTTAAAACATGCCAAAAATGTCTATAATTTGATAAAAAAAAAACTAGCTTTAATCACCTGTTTGGTTGGTGCCTATCTCATTCCTAACAAAAACTGAGTCACGTCGAAGGTTCGGTACAAAAAAATCATCTGAATTATTAAAACTAAGTGCGCAGAAAATTCGGTTTTTAGTATGAAACTACATGAATATCACTAAAGTCATAACTTGAGACAGGGTTGCCAGATCTTTGAACTTTTCGATTCGTTTGATAGGTCTATTCAAATATATTTCAGATTTAGACATAGTTTTAATGCAGATAAGTGAGATCCGTTTAAAATTAAACAACCGTCATCTGGGGCGAATCGGGACTGCAGTCTGAATAGGGACAGAAGGTTATACAGCACTTTAAAAGCTTGAAATCGATGCACTATATTTGTTGATCTGTGTCTGTTCTATCCGAAAACAATCAACAACTTTCAAATATTTGGGCCAAATTGAGTTAAAAGCGCCATTTTGTGCAGCTCACAATACCTCACCTCAAGGTTAAATCACAGATTCCCAAAATTCGATTTCAATACTGAGATATTAAACGAAATCCGAAAAAAACTCCGTGCATTTTTGTCACTTTGCAAATGGAAGTAGTTTCAATCCTATCGTGCTATCTTGTCACTCCCTGAAATATGATGTATGTGCGACAACTGGCCAAAGGGATTTCAGGTCAGAATGCGTTTGACGCACGTACAAGTTAGACTACTGTAAACATTTGTATTTATAACTCGGGACTCCAGGAACCGACTTCAACTAAACCTCGGGACAATGCATAGAATGGTCAGCCGAACAAAACGTGTTTGTTATTGTTTACATTGCGTGCGTTCGTTTTTGTTGAAAGTCAAACATTAAAACGCGTTTTTCGCAGAACGTTGAAATGGCGTGTGACAAGATAGCACGACGACGTCGAAATGCTCGGCTTTGTGTTGTTTTCTAACATCCGGATATTTGTAAAAACACATTTGTAAGCATAATGTTTGAACTACTTATCGAAAATTCAAAAAGTTTGAAACTCCAAATAATTCCGGTTCAGCCTGTGTTGAGAAAACTGAGTGACAATTTTTGTAACACACAGACATTTGTTCAGTTTTCGATTCTGAGTCAAAACGTTTATATGTAGGTGGGTCTACGAGATTTTTAAGAAAATTTCATTTTTATAGCAGGATTATAGCCTTATCTCAGTGAGGAAGGTAAAAAGGTTTTTAAGAAATTATACTTTTAGTGGTAATAGGTAAAAAAAATCAAATCTACAAATTCACTGCCCACCATTGAAAAAACGGCTAATATCCACTTTTGGCAAAAACGAGATATTAGCACTAGGTGACAGAGGATGTTTCAACGCATCTTCTAGAACTTGAATTTCACTGAAATAGTGTTTAGACTTGGCTGCCGATGCGAAAAACCAAACGGCTAATATGCCACTCTTATGGGAAATGGCCTTGACGGAGATTTTGTGACAAACACTAAAACGCGTTTTTCTCGGAATACTTGATTTGGCATAATAGTCGAATTTTCAATTATGAGCAGTTTACCCAAAACAACAAATCAGAGAACCTTCTCAAAATACAAATTTTTGAATATTCATGCCCTTTTTGTGTGACCATGCACAAAATAAATTAAACGAAATGTTTTTTTTTATGTCGGGAAATGCATACATGCATCCAAATAAAAAAAAAACAAATTAAAAGTCTCGAAAAATTCACGAAATTCTGGAAAATTACGCGCATTGCCTTTCTTTCAAATTTCAATACTATTTGCCTTTTTTCCGGTTGTCAACCACCGTTTATCCAAAATAACTGAGAAAGCTTCCACCAAAAGTGTAAAGCCCAAAGATAAAACTTTTAATTGAAATTTATGACTGAAAGTTCTGCCCTCATTTTTTTTTATTCGGGGAGGTATAAGAATCAAGGTGTGAGCAAATGCTGATACACCCCAGGTGAGAGAAAATATTAATTAAAATCATAATCCATTATCCTTTTCGGGTGGCACATTGCCAAACTGGGATGAGAAAAGTTTTCAAAGTTGTTTGGGGCTATTTAACAGTAGAAAAGGGGTGCTTATTTTTCCGAGCTTCTCGGAATTGTTGGATGGTTTAGGATTTTTGGCAATCCTGTCTGGCTTAGTTTGAGCCTTTCTGTGATTAGCAACTGGATTTGCAACATTAAAAATTTATTTATAGAGCAAAGTTGAAGACTTCAACTGTCTAGCATCGTAAACTGTTTTGCAGAAGTTCAACAGGCAATTGCACCTAAATGTAACTACACTTTTAACTTGTACCAGCCAACTCTCGTAAGAAGTGAAACTTTATTCCAGTGGTCATAAAAAGTTTACAACAATCGTCTCAACAGCTCAGCGTAAATCGGTTAAAAATAAAACGCCCTCGATTGCGAGCTTTCTTCTTCTTCTTTACTCTCACTTTATTGCTCCAAGGGTGAAACCAGGAGTGTTTAAACAATCTAAACAGGCAGAAGCGGGAGGGGCCTGTCCGTGCCCGGAACACTGCCAGCGGACTTATGACTATCGTCTGGCAACACTGACTGTTGGAGACTGGATCAAGACTCAAGGAAGTACTACAGAGTAGTGGTGGTTGTGGTGTGGTGACAGCACAAGAGCACAAGCTGCAGTCGTAAAACCGCTTTATTTATGACCACCCCCGCCCCCACTTGGGCGTACGCTTATCACACGTGCACGCAGACAGACAGACCTCTCTTGCACAGAGTGTGGTGGTAAACAAACATCGTTAGCATGTTTTCCACCCACCCACCTTCGGGGGAGGGATCTTGAATTTTCCGCTGATGAGGTCGCTTTCCGTGGAAACACTCGCGGAGAATCTCGAGAGGAATTGCCAAAGATGAGATTTTAAGTGGATTTGGATATGTTGTGGATTTTGTGGTAGATTTATTGAAATATTCTGAGTATATGATTTTGACTGAAACACTTACAAATATGGCATTACTTTCCTATTGCCCTTACAAATTTTTGGAGACTCGTTATGGCAACTAATCATCTGTTGTTTGCTGTCTTGTGACATTTCTCGTTTTAAGAGTGTACATTCTGTATATTCTAAAAAAATTGAAAACAAAAAAAAATGATGCATATACAATATACACAAAGAATAGTTTTACGAAACAGCCCTATTAACACTCAAACGCTCGGGTAGTCATTTGACCCCTATTTTTTTTCTTAGAAATCCCATAACTTTTGATAGAATTGACCAATTTTGATGCTTTCGGTTGCAAAAGATCCAGATTTGTCTATATTTTGAACTGCCAGATGGGGGACAAATGTGGTCCATTTTTACCGGAGATATTCCGGATTCTGTTGGGGTACCTCGGCCCTCCTATATGGGTATTTGGCCAATATAATAAAAACTTTTCAACAGAAAAATTTTGGAAATGATGCAAAACTACAAGGCATCATCCTAATACATCATCCTGCAAAAATAATTGACATGGTTAAGTCCTACGGGGCAGCAGAGCCGGTTCCAGTTGGGCAACAATTGACATCAGCTCAGTGAACCGTTTCCGGATAGAACCTGTTCCGGTGCCCGAAGGTCTTCAGCATGTCATGTATCTATGCAGGATGATGTTTTAGGATGATTCCTTGAAGTTTTGCATCATTTTCGATTTTATTCTGTTGAAAAGTTTTTATTATATTGGCCAAATATCCATTTAGGAGGGCCGAGGTACCCCAACAGAATCCGGAATATCTCCGGTAAAAATGGACCACATTTGTCCTCCGTCTGACAGTTGAAAATATAGACAAATCTGGATCTTTTGCACCCGGAAGCATCCAAATTGGTCAAATCTATCAAAAGTTATGAGATTTTTAAGAAAAAAAATAGGGGTCAAATGACTACCCGAGCGTTTGAGTGTTAAACATAAACATTTCCTTTGACACCAAAACTATCCCCTCTAGAGTAAAGTTTCACGAAAATCTAAGAGGGGTCGGGGCAATTGCTGTGTGAGTTGTACATTTTATCACAGATTTTATTTCAAATGTACACCCAAAACTGGGCAGTGCTAGTCCGAGAGAATAATGGCCTCGAGACGAGACAATAGTGGTACCATTTACGGACACAGAGAACACAGCTCGAGATGGGCGAAAGAATAATTCTCTCGAGGTAAATTTGCAAAAAATTTCATCCGTCAAAACAAAAAACCAAAAGTGACAACTACGGGAATCGAACCATTGACCTTTGACATACTAACCCAAGGACCTAACTGCCTCGGCCGCCCCAGCTTAGTGTCTAAGGAGTGTTCAGATGTCGATGTATGACACTTCCCGAGCATGGGTAAATAACAAGGGAAATGCGTAATAATACCTTTCTCTGGTATCAATACCAAATTTTGGTATTCCTGGACCATTTAAAATTTGTCTTAAGGATTATGCAAGAGCAAAATGTGGTATCATACCAATTTAAGGTATTGTTTTGATATTGCAAAATTGCAGAATTTGTCAATGATCAAACACCACATTTTGGTATTCTTTTGGTATTACAGTATTTTATCAAATTCCTCTGCAACTATGGGAAAATTTTGACCAATTTTGACAAAATAATTAATTTTGCGCTATAATGATGTCTCAAAGCGAATGCTTTCATTCAAAACCGGAAATTTCAAACTTGATTTTAAACATTTTTGATATACCCCCTATAGAAATGACATGAAATTGTGGAAAATTTTCTAAGTCGGGATGGCACATTTTGGTATTATTTTGGTATTTAAGTGTTTTATCAAATTCCTCTGAAACTATGGGATAATTTTGACCAATTTTGACAAAATAATTAATTTTGCGTTAAAATGATGGCTCAAAGCGAATGCTTTCATTCAAACCCGGAAATTTCAAACTTGATTTTAAACATTTTTGATATACCCCCTATAGAAATGACTTGAAATTGTGGAAAATTTTCTAAGTCAGGATGGCACATTTTGGTATTATTTTGGTATTTAAGTGTATTATCAAATTCCTCTGAAACTATGGGAAAATTTTGACCAATTTTGACAAAATAATTAATTTTGCGCTAAAATCATGTCTCAAAGCGAATGCTTTCATTCAAAACCGGAAATTTCAAACTTTATTTTAAACATTTTTGATATACCCCCTATAGAAATGACTTGAAATTGTGGAAAATTTTCTAAGTCAGGATGGCACATTTTGGTATTATTTTGGTATTTAAGTGTTTTATCAAATTCCTCTGAAACTATGGGAAAATTTTGACCAATTTTGACAAAATAATTAATTTTGCGCTAAAATCATGTCTCAAAGCGAATGCTTTCATTCAAAACCGGAAATTTCAAACTTTATTTTAAACATTTTTGATATACCCCCTATAGAAATGACTTGAAATTGTGGAAAATTTTCTAAGTCAGGATGGCACATTTTGGTATTATTTTGGTATTTAAGTGTTTTATCAAATTCCTCTGAAACTATGGGAAAATTTTGACCAATTTTGACAAAATAATTAATTTTGCGCTAAAATGATGTCTCAAAGCGAATGCTTTCATTGAAAACCGGAAATTTCAAACTTGATTTTAAACATTTTTGATATACCCCCTACAGAAATGACTTGAAATTGTGGAAAATTTTCTAAGTCAGGATGGCACATTTTGGTATTATTTGAATATTGAAAGGTTTCATCAATTTTCTCTGAAACTGATTTTTTTTAAATTTTTGACGAGATAATTAATTTTGCGCTAAAATGACTTGAAACCCAAAAATGTTAAAGCTGATTTAAATTTTTTTTTGTGATATACCCACTAATATTTTTTTCAAAAACGTTGAAATTTTTCTAAGTTGGGATAACCAAATACATTGAAAAACGAGTCAATCGACAGATTAATGAATTTTGGTGAATTTCAATTCAGTTTCATTTTAATAATACTTATTTTTCAATCTTGTTATTTTTCAGAAGCTTCAAGAACTTCAAGCACAGGCCGTTCATCAATGACAAATGCATTCGGTGTGGTGAAGAATATCACTAATAACAACATGGAATCATCAGGTGAGTAGATTTGGCTGTTGCATATGAATAATTTCCGTTTTTTTCACTAACTGCAACTGCTGCACTAAAAATGGTATGAAAATACCAAATTTTGGTATTACTTGTTCAAATACCAGCGACCATAATGTGCTCTTGGTTGCCCAGTAATAGATAGTAAAATACCGTGAAATCATACCAAAATCATGTATGTGAAAGACCACAGAAATACCAAAATATGATTTTCCAAGGGCGCGGGAATACCTAAAAATAAAACCATGGCAATACCAAGTTTTGGTATTCAAGCAATGTTCAAAAATCCAGAAGACCTCAACTTGGTATTGAAATGGTTTTATTTTGAGGTATTATTTTACCCTTGGAATAACATGGTTTGGTATTGTTGTGCCCTTACAAATACAAGATTTTGGTATGATTTCATGGTATTTTACCATCTATTACTGGGCAACCAAGGGCACATTTTGGTCGCTGTTATTTGCCCAAGTAATACCAAAATTTGGTATTCCCGTGTTATTTACCCCTGCTCGGGTTGTAGAAGATTTATTGTATCAATCCACGAATGAACTCATTTTCATGGTGGTGTGAGTTGGTAGAACTATTCTCTCGATTTTGGCGCTGAGCCCTAAATAAATTTTGAGGGAACGATTCTCTGGACTCGGAATTTTGGGTGTACTTTTTCTAAACTTGTTTTAACTTATAAAACCTAAGAAACGGAAATTAATTGTATCAAAATTAATTCTTTCCCGGTAAATACAAATTACAACACTCAGATTACAAAGAACAAAACTGTTTAATACAAAAAGACTTTATTCGCGTAAACTAGGCTGTATTTGGCAGTAAATTAACTGTTCTGACCTGCTCTGAGGTCTGTCAGGGAATGGGACTGTTCTGAGGTGGTTTTCCTACAAGAAAATGTACGGTCAGGACCTTTTCGTCCTGTTTGTGTTCTGTTATTTACAAATATGTGTGTGTTTACATGTAACGTAGAGTGCAAAAACTAGACAAAAACTGTGGCAAAAACTACACGAAAACAGTACAGTACAGAAGTTTCTGACTAGAATCGTTATCTTGTGTGTAAACAATTTGAAACGTACCGTCAGTGGGGGTGACATTGGGTCTGGGGGGTGAGATTGGGTCAAAGTGATTTTTTACGGATTTTACCATTTCTCAGATTCTTTTCAATGAAACTGAATTCTGTTAAAAGGGTTGTGTAGGGGACATCTTAAGATGACTTCGCTGAAAAAAATTCGTTCCTAGAACATATCCTGTTATTTTGGCAGATGTCTAAAGTTGGGGTACGTTTTTGGCCAAAAATGACCTCTCGAAAAATCATTTTTCTAATATTTTTGTTAGAATTGCTCGAAAACTACCCAAATATTTGAAAATCTCCACTTCAAACATTGTAGCGTGTCAATACGATTCCCTCGAACAAGAAACGCTGTTGGATGACTTGTTTTTACCATATCTTTGTATTTCAGCATCATTTTAGTTTCATTTGACCCAATGTCACCCCCTCTAAGGGGTGAGATTGGGTCAATTTTCAAACAATTGGCATTTAAGGTAGTGTTCATCAAAATCGACCATATTTTGGGAAAATGTTAGTAAACTATCTAAGAACAAATCTACGTTAAAAGATTTTCGATGTTATTTAAATTGTTTTTGTTATTAAGAAATTTCGAGAGGTGTTTCGTTTTTTGACCCATAGTCACCCCCACTGACGGTATCAAAACATTTTCAAAACATCGAGAATATAGTCATGAAAAGTTAATGAAAATAGTTTTTTCCTTCAACTTTGCCGAAGAAACCAAATCCATCAGGAAATAACTTCTCAAGATACAGAATTTCATACATTTACATACTCTACAAAATCGGGTTTTTAAATAAATTTTATTTTTTATATTTTTTTAATCCGGCTGAAACTTTTTTTGTCTTTTTGGTATGCCCAAAGAAGCAATTTTTCATCATTGGTTGAAAATTGGTTGAAAATTTTCATGTTTTTCAACTTTTGCTTGGCAATATCTCAGCAACTAAGGGTCGTAAAAAACAAAGTTCAAAAAAGCAAAATCTAGAGAATTTTCTCAGCTTTTCAAAAATATGTTTTCAATAGTGGGCAAACATGGGAACTAATTTTATAAAAATTAAAAACCTTGACTATTTTTAAAAAATGTTACATATAAATGTCTATAACTTGAAAATGGTGAACTTTTTTTTAAAATTTCACTAGAGTACTTTTCCAACTGATTGCAAATTCGATTTTACATCGAAAAATGAAGATGAAAAGATTTGGCGACCAGTAATTAGATTTAAAAAACAAACAATATTGATTCAAAAACTCATAATTCGGTCGAAAATATTTTGCTTATTCTGAAAATTTCTAAAAAGTTGGCATTTTGTGTCCTCTAAAACATATCAGAAAACGAAAAAAATAGTTTCAAATTAAGTGTTAGTGACAAAAAGTGAAATAAAAAATCATCAAAATTTGTTTTACCTTGTAACATTTTATTTCAATGTAGTTCTATCCATACTTACAACTTTGCCGAAACCCCCAAATCGATCAATAAATTTTTTCAAAAGATACAGATTTTTGAATTTTCATATATCATTTTTGTATATACAGCTGCCAAATTTGCATGAAAAATTATATGGACAAACTAATGATGCAAAAAGTACAAAAAAAACGAAAGACTGAAATATCAGAGAATTACTCATACCCATTTTGTAAGATCAACCCCCAAAATTGTATGGATACTTGTTTGGAAAAACTTATGATGCAAATTACTTCTCTTGAATTATAAAAGACAATCACACCATCTTTGCAGACTGAATACTAATATTAAACGAGACAAACATTGAACGAAAAGCTCCAGAAGAATAAGGCGGGAATCGAACCCGTGCCTCAGAGCAACTTAGGGATCGGAGGTCTTTTAACTTATGGAATGCATGAACAAAATTTCACTTCAATAAAAAAAAATACAAAAAAGGTCAAATTGTGAAATCGTTGAAAAACACTCTTTATTTTAATTTGAAACGCATGAAAAATGTTTAACAACTTTTTCTAAATAGTTAACCGTCGTTTTTATAAGTAATTGCACTGTAAATTTAGATTTTCAGCAATACAGTCTAGATTCGATTATCTGAAGGCCTTGGGCAAAAGTCACTTCGGATAATCAAATTTTGGATAACACTAACAAAGTGAATTGAGAAAATATTTTGTGGATTGTAGTACGAATGGTGTCGATTTTGCTAAATCGGGACAATGGATTGCGCCATGATTATCTACAATGTTTTTTATTGGTTTCGTATCCACACCATAAATGTGTGATAATAAATATGAAGATTTGTAATGAAAACCTGTTGTCCAAATTCAGATTGTTGCCTTGATAACCCGAAATAGTGATTATCGACCTTAACAAATCTTTGCAGCAAAGATGAATTATAAGCACTTATATGTTATCGAACTTCTTTTAGACATATGTTAGTATTCCGAAGACTCCCTGACCATACATAATAGTATTATCCCGTTTTCTGGCGAAACGAAAACCTGAGAAATTATTTAAAAAAATAATTATTAATGAGATGTTATTGTACCACCTTCGAATTTAAAACACTCACATTTTATTTCCTTATTTATTCTAAACAAACAATCATCACCAAATCTTCCTTGATGACTTCAGGTCAAAATTTTTAATCCAGAAATCGTTGAGGTTCCCAAAAATGCCAATAACCAAAACGCAACGATTTTGCAATCAAGCATTAGCTCATTTTAAATAAGGCCGATGCAAATATTTAAAAAAGTTTTTGTCCCTCGGCCCTGGCCGAGGTCAAGGGGGGGGGGCAAAAAAATAAAAAAATATAAAAATTTAAATAACAAGCCATAATTTTCACATTTAAATGAAAAAAGTGTTTTAAAATGCATTTTACACTAGTTCAGTTGTTTTGCAATCATTAGTTTTCAAAAAATCTAAGATCTGACAAAAACAAAAATTGTATCGAAAAAAAAAATTTTGCATCGAAAATTTTCAAAAAATCTTAAGATTTTTTAATAAACCCAAACATGCTAAAAATGATTTTCAACGCAGGAGAATGTATTTTAATTTGATTTCAGCTAGTTGCCCTTGAATTTTCATTGAAATTTTGAAGTTTATTGTAAAAATATTTTTTTTGCCCCCTGATTTTTCGGGCCAATTTTGAAGGGGGGGGGGTGACAAAAACTTTTAAAAATATTTGTACCAGCCTTATTTGAAAAAAAAAAATGCTGCATCATTTGTGAATAGCACCTTGTTAGCTAAACATCCCCAACCAGTTGATTGGATTTTTGAAAATCGCAAACAAAACTCCTCCCAACACCTGCACAAGGTTCAAGTGCTAATTTTCCCAAAGTACGCCAACGAGAAGCCCAACAAGTCGCTCCTCGTGCAAAAAAGGTACGTATTGAGAATTTTTCCTCCTCCCCCCCTCTGTGAAAACGAAATCGCACCTCACGTGGTGTGTTTCAAGGGCAAGCACTTTTCCCAGCGGAGAAGACAACTTCGCGCGCACTTCTTCTAGCTGTTCTGCGGAAAAGATTATCGGATTCGGTGTTAGGAGGGGAAGCAATCTGCCTTCCCTGTCAGGGGTAGAAATTTAAAGTGATTGAAAAAGTTGGCGCATCGTTCGCAGAGTTGCTGCTGTAAGTGTAAAATTTCTTGCAGGGCACTTTTGACCTTCTGGATCTAACTTTTAAAGTGGAACAATTTTCGAACCTGCCCGGGGACAAAATCACACACGTCATTGATTTTCTCCTTTTTTTTGCTTTTCGTGGGAAAAAAAGTTTAGCACCGCATTTTATAAGTTTTCGATCTCGTCGATGAATTTGATTGGACGAGTTTTTTTTTCCTCTTCTTTTTCCTCGTATGAGGGACGATTTTCCAGTCGAGCAACCTCGACGGATGTGTGGGACCAAAGTTCAAGGATTTGTCCCCGGGATGTGGGAATCTGGCATCCGGCGAAAGACATGTGAAAAATACCACGTCGTCGTGAACAATTTGTGACCTTCCTCGTGTAGAGTCTTTTAGAATACGAGCTTGTTTTCCATTTTTCCGCATATCCTTGAATGCCAAATCAGCATCCGATTGGGAAATGGAATTGTGTAACAGTCAGTCAGTTCGAAAACAGCAAGAGACCCTTCAACAAAAGCTTTCCCATTTTCCACACGTGCTGCTGCTGCTCTGTCTGCGTTGAGTTCATATCCATCAAATGCTTATTTGTGTATCCTTGAACGAGAGAAAACAGTCAGCGAATCTGGCAACAATGCTGAGAAAAGGAAAAGGTCTCGACCTGGTCCCAATCTCGAGTCCAACGAAGAAAATGATGCCTTTTCTCGGTCCATTGAGCAGGCCACTCATTCCGCTCGTTGAATAACTCACGCTGAGTTATTTTGAATAAAGCAACGATTTGATATCAGTGAGATAAATTTCCTGATTGTGCGATTTCGCACATTTGAAGAAGCAAGTGAAGCCGTTGATAATTTTCTAAGAAAATTGATCATCACTCTAAAATGATCTGTATTGAATTCAAAATCATGGTAATATTACATCTAGGAAGGGGTACATTTGTTATGTCAGAAAAAATTATAATTTTAGCACTGAAAATGGGTAATTTTACCACTTTCAATTGTAATGTCCCTTTTTCAGTCTAAATTGAGGTAAAATTACATCATAAAAGAGGTAATATTCAACCTTCCAAAATTACAGCTCTCCAAATTTACACAATTTATGCTGTGTTGATAATAGGTCACATTTATGTTAACACCGCGTTAAATTAAGTCGAATTTGGGTCCGATTTCGCCCACTGTGCAGTGGCTTAAAGAAAACTACCTTAATCCACCTATGTGGTTGATGCCTTCCTCACTTTTTACCAACAATGGGTAATATTAGTGATTTAGACACATATTTCAGCTATTTTTTTAGATCCAGAAAAATAAGTACACAGATATAACTAAAGTGGTCATAACTCGAGACAGGGTTGCCAGATCTTCTATGTTGTGGTCTTGTTGGAAAGGTCTCTTGATTATCTAACCAACGATGGGTCGGATGATGGATCCGGGCATCGTTTACATGCATTTAAGTGAGATCCGGCTTCAAAAAAGTACATAAATATCACTTAAGTAGTCATAACTCGAGACAGGGTTGCCAGATTTTTAATGTTGTGGACTCGTTGGAAATGTCTCTCGATTACCTATCCAACGATGGGTTGGATGATGGATCCGGACATCGTTTACATGCATTTAAATGAGATCCGGCTTCAAAAAAGTACATAAATATCACTTAAGCAGTCATAACTCGAGACAGGGTTGCCAGATTTTTAATATTGTGGACTCGTTAAAAAGGTCTCTCGATTACCTATCCAACGATGGGTTGGATGATGGATCCGGACATCGTTTACATACATTTAAATGAGATCTGGCTTCAGAAAAGTACATAAATATCACTTAAGTAGTCATAACTCGAGACAGGGTTGCCAGATCGTCAATGTTGTGGACTCATTGGAAAGGTCTCTCGATTACCTATCCAACGATGGGTCGGATGATGGATCCGGACATCGTTTACATGCATATAAATGAGATCCGGATATATGTGAAAACACATTTTTATACATAACTTTTGAACTAGTTATCGAAACTTCAAACAATTCAATAGCGATGTATGGGACCCTAAACCAAGTCGAATGCATTTGGTTTGGTCAAAATCGGTTCAGCCAGTGCTGAGAAAACTCAGTGAGAATTTTGGTCACATACATACATACACACACACATACACACACACATACACACACACATACACACACACATACACACACACAGACATTTGTTTAGTTTTCGATTCTGAGTCGATATGTATACATGAAGGTGGGTCTTCGAGCTTTTAATAAAAAGTTCATTTTTAGAGCAGGATTATAGCCTTACCTCAGTGAGGAAGGCAAAAAAGAAACAGGAAAATTGGAGTTTGCTAAGTCTCACTCAAACAACTCACCCATAATGTCGATATCTCAGCAACAATTTGTCCGATATTTAATGTTTAAATATTAAAGAGAGGGTAATTTTTCTGGTCATCCTTATGGTCAGCTGCCAAAATTGTATGGAGACCTGTATGGGGTAACCAATGACACAAAATAGCTTCTTTGGTCGTAGAGAAAGCCCCCACAAAGTTTGAGCCAAATAAAAAATACAAAAAAATGGTCAAAATCGGACAATTTTGTAGAGAATTTCTCATCTTGTGTGATTTTCTGGTTCATAGAGATTTGGTGTTCCTTGCAACTATTTCTTTTTAATTTACCGCTTGGTATCAGAAGGTTCTTTAAATGCCATAAACAAAAACTTGGGCCAAAAAACCTAATAAGATCGAGAAGACAATTCGTTTCTGAAATAAAATAAATAAAAACGTTACTTAATCCACCTTTAGGTGGTTGGTGCCTTCCTCACATTCATAAAGTCACATTCATCGAAAATAGTAACATTCCCCCTTAACATGTTTAACAAATCAACTTTATTACACATTTCTTTTGATAGGGTTCGCAGACCTTCAATATTTCTGGCTCATCGGCAAGGTCTGATAAAAAACCTATCCTACCATAGTTCGCATGGAAGATTCAGACAATATTTCTATCACATAGTCTGAAATCCGGCCTCCAAAAAGTGCATAAATAACACTTAAGTGCTAATAACTTTTGATAGTGTTGTCAGATCTTCAATGTTTTGGGCTCATTTTAATACCTTTCTGAAAATGTACCCGAGCATGGGTAAATAACAAGGGAAATGCGTAATAATACCTTTCTCTGGTATCAATACCAAATTTTGGTATTTCTGGACCCTTTAAAATTTGTCTTAAGGATTATGCAAGAGTAAGGCTACCAACTGTACGGATTTTTTCCTTACCGTACGGATTTTCGACCTTCTCCGCGGATTTTTAACAGGCCGGAATTTTTGTACGGAATTTTTCGCATAATACGGATTTGTACGGAATTTTAACAACTTTTTAAAAATTTCATTGCTTTTTTAATTGGGCCAAAGCTTTCTCTAATTAGATATTTTTATTTAACTGTCAGTTTGATTTTAAAGGGATAACTTGCATAATCGTCTGCCTATGTGGATGAATCGGACCGCGCACTGGATTTACAATCCAGAGGTCGCCGGTTCGAATCCCGATACGAGCGCGTTCTAAATGTAAATATAGGTATTAGGAGACCGGGGAGACGGAGTCTTGTCGCAAAAAGAACGATACACGCCTGTGGATCCGTTGACGAAACCGTAAGGTTTAAGAGGGCCACATTATAAAGTGTTTCGTCGATTCCGTTTGCATAATTTTCCTGATTTTCCTCAGTTCAAAATTGATTGTTAATGATTGTTCTTTTCAAATACCTTAAAAAACATTTTTATTAAATAAAAGATCAAATGTTGGCTTGTGAAAACCTTTTGTAGTGCTTGTATTTATAGGACCTTTCCAATAAAAACTCTAGAAATGTTTTCGTGAAAATACGAACAACGATATTATTCGTAAAAGCAAACATGACATTTCGTAAACTTTTAAACGTTTAACAAAAATATTTTTAATTCCCAAATTCCAAACTTATCTAAATAATTCCTTGATAGTTTTTGTTATACCATGGTGTCATATCGGTAAAGTATACGGATTTTGGCTCAGCAAGAGTTGGTAGCCTTATGCAAGAGCAAAATGTGGTATCATACCAATTTAAGGTATTGTTTTGATATTGCAAAATTGCAGAATTTGTCAATGATCGAACACCACATTTTGGTATTATTTTGGTATTACAGTGTTTTATCAAATTCCTCTGCAACTATGGGAAAATTTTGACCAATTTTGACAAAATAATTAATTTTGCGCTAAAGTGATGTCTCAAAGCGAATGCTTTCATTCAAAACCGGAAATTTCAAACTTGATTTTAAACATTTTTGATACACCCCCTACAGAAATGACTTGAAATTGTGGAAAATTTTCTAAGTCAGGATGGCACATTTTGGTATTATTTGAATATTGAAAGGTTTCATCAATTTTCTCTGAAACTATGGGCAATTTGCTAAAAAAAATTTAAGAGTTAATTAATTTTGCGCTAAAATGACTTGAAACCCAAAAATGTTAAAGATGATTTTAAAAATTAGTGTGATATACCCACTAATATTTTTTTCAAAAACGTTGAAATATCTCTAAGTCGGGATAACCAAATACTTTGAAAAACGAGTCAATCGACAGATTAATGAATTTTGGTGAATTTCAATTCAGTTTCATTTTAATAATACTTATTTTTCAATCTTGTTATTTTTCAGAAGCTTCAAGAACTTCAAGCACAGGCCGTTCATCAATGACAAATGCATTCGGTGTGGTGAAGAATATCACTAATAACAACATGGAATCATCAGGTGAGTAGATTTGGCTGTTGCATATGAATAATTTCAGTTTTTTCACTAACTGCAACTGCTGCACTAAAAATGGTATGAAAATACCAAATTTTGGTATTACTTGTTCAAATACCAGCGACCATAATGTGCTCTTGGTTGCCCAGTAATAGATGGTAAAATACCATGAAATCATACCAAAATCATGTATGTGAAAGACCACAGAAATACCAAAATATGATTTTCCAAGGGCGCGGGAATACCTAAAAATAAAACCATGGCAATACCAAGTTTTGGTATTCAAGCAATGTTCAAAAATCCAGAAGACCTCAACTTGGTATTGATATGGTTTTATTTTGAGGTATTATTTTACCCTTGGAATAACATGGTTTGGTATTGTTGTGCCCTTACACATACAAGATTTTGGTACGATTTCATGGTATTTTACCATCTATTGCTGGGCAACCAAGGGCACTTTTTGGTCGCTGTTATTTGCCCAAGTAATACCAAAATTTGGTATTCCCGTGTTATTTACCCCTGCTCGGGTATAACATGATAGATTTTCCTGCAAAAACCACTCTTTTTGCAATCTTCCGGACATACGCCAAAATCGTTTTTTAGCATAACTTTTGAAGTACTTAACTAAACTTGTTGATTTAAAATAGAGACCTATGGGACCCCAAGACGGATCGAATGAGAATAATAAGGTCAAAATCCGTTCATCCAGTCCGGAGATAATCGCGGGACATGTTTTTGTCCACCCACCTACACACATCCACAAAGACATTTGCTCAGACTATGATTCTGAGTCGATATGTATACGTGAAGGTGGGTCTACGAGGTCAAATTAAGAAGTTCATTTTTCGAGTGATTTTATAGCCTTTCCTCAGTAAGGTGAGGAAGGCAAAAAACGTTACTTAATCCACCTTTAGTTGGTTGATGCCTTCCTCTCATTTATAGAGTGATTCCAACCCCCCCAAAGTGTCCACATGGTTTATGGATCGCCCCTAACGTGATCGTAGCACCTAAGAAGTCCTAATAAAATTAAGTGATGAGAAAAAATACTACCTACAGTTTTTTTTTTCAAGATTGTACCTACACCGTCGTGGGGTAATAGATTGAGGTAATGTAAATTCAGATCTTTTTAAACTGCTTGTAATTTTAGATAGGTAAGTCAGATCTTGAAAATTCTCAATACAAAAGTAATTACAGAACCTTTCTAAAACATATAGGAGAACAGCATCTAATTCCAGCGTGCCTCTAATATTGGCAAGTTTGAACTTTGACATTCAATTAAAGCTAATTAAAAGCGTTTTCAACTTAAATCGAGTGATAAATAGCACAATATGAAGTGAGCAAGCAAGCTTCTATTAAAAGTTATGCAAAATTAGATGTTTAAATAGTGAAAATCAGCAAATTGGATGGAGTTCGGAGCGAGTGCTTAACCTGCTAAACATACGAAAATTTCCCCTAATATGGCAGGTTTTCATGCAAAAACCACCCTTTTTTAGTAGTTTTTGCCTTTCTTACTAAAGAAAGGTATAGGTTTTACTTTAAGCCAGGACGTCATTTCCAGCTTCGTAAATATGTCGATTCAGCATGAATTTTAAACCGAAAAATCGCTAAAAAATCACACTGCATCGATTTTCGACGCTCTATCGATTCACCTTGATAGAACTCGTCTATCTTGAACCCTCGAATTTTGAGAAAATAAATTCCGTGGATGTCGAGTGATGTTCGTATGTGGTAAAATTTTGCAAAATTTTGTGTCGCGCCGTTCTCAGCTCCCATAAATCCGATTTCGATTCTCCTAAATGCAGATGAAAGCTAGTGTGCTGAACCTGGGCGAGTTGCCGCGCAAATTTCGAATTATCCATCTGTTTTCGGATGCGGCCAGACTTTTCCAGAAAATACACAGTTTCCAAATGAAAATATGGTCAATTTTTTTCATGTTCATATCTTTTATTTATCTCAAAAATTGCATTTTTCGAGCTCTACAACCTCCCAAATTTTCATCCAGATTCATAATATGGTTCTGGAGTTAGAGCCGTTTGATTAACCTACACAGAAAAAAATATTCCTGTAAATTTACATTATTTATCATGTACCAAAAGGTATCATGATAAATGATGTATATATCCATTAGATCCATTGGAAATTTACATTAGATTCATTGGAAATTTACATTAGTTTTGAAAATTTACATTAGTTTTGGAATTTACATTATTTCAAATCAACTAATTCTGATTGGCCAATGGGAATGAGAAGCTCGACTTGGATTGCAGTAGGAAAAGGGTGTGGCCTATGTTCTATTTTAAAATTATTGAAGCGGGCAGCAAAAGGAAATTCTGATTCTAAAAAGTTGTTTCACAGGTAGGGGACGCTTTCTCGTCGACGGCCAAGTGGAATAACGCTGGACTGGAATCGAACAGACGACGGGTAGGATGTTCGGTGTTACTGCTGCTACCCGCTGCCGACTGAGCCATCTTCGCTTTTTATAATCGAGCGGCTAAAGCATCAACTTGTTCAGGTCGAGGCACAGGCAGTGAGCCAGCGAAGTATGAGAGCGATAGAAAGAGAACCAAACATAACTATTTTTAGTTCGGGTAGTTTTGAAGTCAACGTTTGGCAGAAATACATTGGATATATGATTTACATTAAATAGGAATTTACAGGAAGCCGAACGCGGGTAGAAATTCATCAGATTTGAGTTTCCATGCTCAACGTTTCCATTAGATTCATGATTTACATTAGATTTAGATTTACATCGGAGTAATTTCCATTAGTTTTTGCTCATTACATCATATTTCAACATTACATTGAGTGAGTTTACACTAAATCCCCCAAGTGCGCTCTTTTTGGGGGGGCGCACACCGGGGGAGAGCGCAATTCGGGGGAGCGTTATTTCGGGGTTTGAGCGCAAACGGGGGGAGCGTTATTTCGGGGTTTGAGCGCAAACGGGGGGAGCGTTATTTCGGGGTTTTGGCGT
>NC_068938.1:108175045-108191621 GCF_016801865.2 Culex pipiens pallens
GCTTCGACAGGTTCGCACGACTTCTCCCAGGGCTGGGGTACTTTCCCACCAAAAAGAGGGTGGGGTCGCCATCCTTTAAGGCCAAGTCGTCCCTAAAAATACCTTTTCGCACATGCACCACGTGGCGGCGGCGGTGAATGGAACGCACGTGCTCAAGTCCGTGCCGCGTCGCTTGTTCAGCTGAAAAATGTTTGCCGAGGGATGTGTTCAAGGGTTTTGGGATCCGCGTGGGTGGGGCCAAGTTTTGTGTAAAATATATTTCAAAATATTACCACCTTCCCTTTCCCTCCAAGAGGTGTTGATTTTGTTGGACGGGCCGGGACTTTCTCACACGGAGTCGAGTTTGTTTTTAGAGTTTCGGGGAACTGGCGCAATTTGCCGGAAAGGCATTTGCGTTGGCGGCGGGCCCCGGCTTAATGAGGCGTTGCCGAGTGGGGAAGCGGAATGCCGGGACTTAAAATTATACGTGAATAAAGTGGTTTGTTGCCGGGGCCACCAATTCCCGGAAGGGCATAGCAGGCCCTCGAAGAAAGGGAAGGGAATTTGTTTCGCAACAGTTGAGAAGAGTTCTTGGGAATGGTACGTGTTCATGAATAATGTGAGCTTGAATATTTTTTGGTGGTTCCGCTGTTTAGATTTTGATTGATTGTGAAATCATTCAGGAAATCACGGGGAGTGAAATTATCACAAGAATGTTTACTTTTAAAAAGATAAACTGTTACTTTCTAGAGGAGTTATTTCCAAGAAGGTTATTTGGTGTCTGGTGTTCAAACCTTTAAATTATCTGGGTCAAACAGCCAAGAAGAAATGTAAAGGTTTTGTCTTTTTTGTCAATTTTGTTAATTTTGTTAATTTTGTCAATTTTGTCTTTTTTGTCAATTTTGTTAATTTTGTTAATTCTGTCAATTTTGTCAATTTTGTAAATTTTGTCAATTTTGTAATTTTTTTCAATTTTGTTGTTTTTTTTCTTGAAATGTTTACTAAAAAAAAGTCCTCCCTTGGATGTGATTCTCGTGCTGTCACGTTTGCAGAAATTAATTTGGTGTTTGCCATAATTAATTTCAGAAAATGAAATACTACCCCGTACGCTGCTTCCTGGCATCATCATCGCCGACATGCTCGCTCATACATTATGTACCACAGTTGTAATGAAGTTTCAGAAATCGTCTAGTCTCTAGTCGACAGAATTACTTCCACGTTGAAAGACTAGGCGATGAGATCTCTTTACAGCAGCACAATGTGTTACAGAGTAGGAAACCGTAATCGTCTTAAGCTACCTTGTATCAAATTTGCTGCAACATGTTGAACAGAACCAAACCCAACTCCAACCAATCAATTAAAAACTTCTCCAACTCATAAAAGCCGATTATTTCAAGCAAGCAAAAAAAATAACTCCTGCACAATTTGCTAGCGATAAAATCAATCAGGAGTGGGGAAACTGTTGCAACATCAGCTTATCCTCTGCCGATATCTATATGACACTCGCAAAAGGAAAAACCCTTCAGAGTTTCAATAAAATAAGACGACAGGAACATATCGACGAGCAGGGCACATGTAACGACATCTGGTGGTCCGATGCTGCAAAGTCGACAATCTTCAATTTTGTGCTCCCGCTCCACCAGACTGCTGCTTTTGGCGTAGGAAATTATTCGAACGATAACACACGAACACATCCTGTAAATTTCAACTATCTTTATCGTTGGATCTAAGTGGAAGTGGCAGCATTTGGAAGCGACAAAGAGTGATGGTCTTTGTGAGCTTTTTTTGACGATTAAGTGGAATGGTTATTTTTTTAAATGTTTTTTTTTTGTGTTATGGTAGATTAAATTACAAAAAAATACACAGACTAGAGTATATGTTTTAAAGGTAAGACCAAATAAGTCAGTTGTCTTAAGAATTCTTTAAATACTTATAATCTACTTTTGGGCCAAGGAGGTCTAATAAGAATAACCTTTTTTTGAGTGTATAAAAAGTCCAGAGTCCAGACTCGATTATTTGAAGCCTCGTTTATCCGAAGTTTTATATAGGACGAACAATGGAATCATGAACGATTATTTTTCTTATTTTTTTTTATTTTCTTACTTAAAACATCAAATTCGAATTCTGCGACCCCATTTTAGTCAAGTTAAAAATATAACCAAATGCATTTTATCAATATTTTATCACGGCCATTTTGGCCGCCATCTTGGGTTTGAAATTTTTAATCCACTTTAGTGTAGTTATGCTCGACAATCAAAAATAAGACAACGGAATATTTTTTTTCGTGATTCGATTATCCGATTTGAAAATTTCCGAAACCTTAGGATAATCGTTTTCTGGACTGTATGTTATTTTTTAATACATCTTCTGGGGTCATCAACCATAACATTTCAAAATGGTGACAACCAAGGTTGTTAACGATATAATTATCGAGGTTCGATAGTTCTATCGTTATCTTCGGAACAATGACCATAATCCAAAGTTATCGTTATTTCGATAATTCTATCGGCGATAATTTTATCACCGAAAATGGACGGTAACACATTTTTATTTTTTTCTTAAATCGATTAATTCAACCATATCATGTTAAATTTTCAATGTTTTCAGTAAGAATATAATTTTTGAAAATGTAGTAAGTTTCCAAGTAAAATATGTACTTAAAATTGTTCACAAAATACCGTAGGTATTCGAGTTTTTTTTTTAAATTACTAGAACTATCACAGATTACCAAAATTTTTTTCGAAATTACTCAAATTTTCTTAATTTGCAATACGGGTATCAATCAAAGCGAAATTTTGTATGCTTTTTCACTTTACTAAAGTTTTTTTTGTAAAATACTAAAATTTTCACAAATTACCGTATTTTATCGACAATATTAAAATGTTCACAAATTACCGATTTTTTCGAAAATACTCAAATTTACACAGTATTCATTACGGGTATCAAACGTATTTAAATTTAGTTTGCCTTTTTAATTTATTAGAGATTTTTTTAGAAAACACAAAGCGAAATTTTGCATGCTTTTTCACTTTATTAGAGTTTTTTTTAAATACTAATATTTTCACAAATTACCGTTTTTTTTAAATACTAAAATTTTCATAACATACAAATTATCATATTTTTTCGAAAATACTCAATTTTTCAATATGCATTATCAAACGATGCAAAATTTTGTATGATATCTATTGAATGTATGTATGAAGCATGCAAAATTTCACTTCGTTTGAATTCCATGTTGCATATTTTGAAAATTATGTATTTTGTGAAAATTTTAGTATTTTCCAAAAAAAAAAACTCTAAAAAATTGAAAAGCTGACAAAATTTAAATTCGTTTGATACTCATATTGCAAATTTTGAAAATATGAGTATTTTCGAAAAATATCGGTAATGTGTGAACATTTAAGGCTGGTACAAATATTTTTAAAAGTTTTTGTCACCCCTTCCCCCCCCCCTTCAAAATTGGCCCGAAAAATGAGGGGGCAAAAAAATATTTTTACAATAAACTTCAAAATTTCAATGAAAATTCAAGTGCAACCAACTGAAATCAAATTAAAATACATTCTCCTGCGTTTAAAATCATTTTAAGCATGTTTGGGCTTATTAAAAAATCTTAAGATTTTTTGAAAGTTTTCGATGCAAATTTTTTTTTTCGATACAATTTTTGTTTTTGTCAGATCTTAGATTTTTTGAAAACTAATGATTGCAAAACAACTGAACTAGTGTAAAATGCATTTTAAAACACTTTTTTCATTGAAATGTGAAGACTATGGCTTGTTATTAAAATTTTTATATTTTTTTATTTTTTTGCCCCCCCCCCCCCTTGACCTCGGCCAGGGCCGAGGGACAAAAACTTTTTTAAATATTTGCATCGGCCTAAGTATTCTACAAAAAAGCTTGAATAAAGTGATAAAGCAAACAAAATTTCTTTTCGATTGTTACCCATTTTGCAAATTATAAAAATTTGATTAATTTGAATATTTTAGAAAAAATATGGAATTTTGTGAAAAAGTTTGGTATTTTCAAAACAAAATCTCAAAAAAAATGAAAAAGATAATAAAATTTTAGTACGTTTTATACCCATATCGCAAATTAGGAAAATTTTAGCATTTTCGAAAATATACGGTAATTTGTAAAAAAGTAGTATTTTACAAAAAAAAAGCATGAATCAATCGAAAAAGCATACAACATTTCGCTTCAATTGACACCCATATTGCAAATTTGGAAAATTTGAGTACATTCGAAAAAACACGGCAATTTGTGAAAATTTTACTATTTTCCTATAAAAAAAAAACTCTTAAAAGTGGAAAAATATGCAAAATCATACAATTGCAAATTATGAAAATTTTAGTACATTCAAACTCCGATGGTTCGACACCAACTGTTGTCAAACGAACGGGATCACTTTTTAGTTTGACACTCCTTTCACACGGAGTTCACACACACTATCAAACGTTTGTTTTGATAGTGTGAGTGAGCGCCGTGTAAAATGTGACAGTTCGTTACTTTTTAGTTTGACTTTGACCAACCAACGGGGTACAAACTAAAAAAGTGTCAATGGAAAAAGTGACCAACCACCGGGGGTTGAGTGTACTTTCGAAAAAAATGTAAGTGCATATTTATACGACGAAACTCACTATATTTTGAAAAAATATATTATTGCTGAAAACATTGAAAATTTAACATGATATGGTTGAATTAATCGATTTCAGAAAAAAAATTAAAAAATGAGTTATCGTCCACGTTCAGTGATAAGATTATCGCCGATAGAATTATCGAAATAATGATAACGATTGATTATCGTTATCGTTCCGACGATAACCATTATCGTTGTCGTCTGACGATAAAATTATAGAAGATTAACAACTTAACAACTTTGGTGACTACCTTTCATTAAGTTTTGGGCCACACTTCTATCCAAAGGGTGTAAAATTCTTGTCAACTTTACAACATGCTGCATAATACATAAAAAATTGAATATTTCCCGAATTTTGAGAAAATATAATTTTGATTTGTATTATGCACTTTTTTGATTTTGTTCTTAACGTATTGGAGTATTTTTTTTCATAATTTTTGAAATCGAAACGCACATTTCTTGCTCATTCAGTTCAAACTTCGACCTCGATTCCCTGCAGCTTTACCACCGAAGCACGAGAACTTGCGGTAATCTTTTGTCGTGTGTCACCAGAGCTAACAAATCGAGGTTCTGCTTTGGCCAGCATCCACAAAACACAGCACAGCGTGACAGGCTACAGCCGAGAGACTCGACCGTTGCGGTTGTTCTTGGGAAATCCGTCCCCCAATCTGTTGTTGTTGTTGTTGTTTATCGTTTTCCAGAGCTGGAAAAGCTACATCAAACAAGAGATGATTAGAAATCTAAACCCGGGCTTGACTCCTCCTTCTTGTCCTCCACTTTGGCGACGAATGTTTATTTTGGCTGTGTTGATGCTGCTCTTATCGATTTCGCTTGTTGTTGCTACTGCTGATGGAGAGTATGCGAAAAGGATTAGTTCTTCGAAGGGAAGGACTCTAATCAGAATGCTAGACAGCGTGTGTGCGTGAGGTCCTTGGGACTCGTTGAGATTCAGAAAAGGTTTGCGCCAAACATCCTTGAGCATCCAAAGCTTGGTAAAAGCTGCTCGAACGGAGATTGCGCCGTTGCACAACAAGTCGGAGCTTTATGGGTTTGGTTGACGAAGGATTAATCCATTACCTGTCACTGATGGACTGTGCAAACACGTGCGCCGCTGCTAGAATACATCGTGGGACTGTAAAGTGCCTTGCAGCGTGCTCTGGATCCGACCCTTCAAAATTTCAACAAAAAAAACAAGCTTCGATGTCTCTCCAATAATCACCCATCTGAGCCAAGATCTGTGCAAAAGAGAACTTTGCTGGGAACTTTCGTCATTTCCCTCGAAGAATCTTGCGGGTATTTCGAAATTAAGTTCCAAACAACTCTTGCTGCTGCTGCAGCAGCCTCCTTTCTCCATTGGCTTTGCATTGGCAATGAAGACCAGCATCGAGAACAGGAATCCTGCCCCGAAGCAGGTTATCCTTTTACCATGGATGCAGTGACAGCATCGGTAGCAGAAATCCTCATATCGTACACTTCTTCTTAAGAGGCGATGCAGCATGGGAAAACGTAGCTCGAATCAATTACGTTAATGAGTGGTGAAAAAAGGACTAATTGCAAAGCAGGGCTGCGGAGTCGGGTCATGTTTTAGACGACTCCGACTCCAACTCCGACTCCGGCTTTCTGAGTTAAGCCGACTCCAACTCCGACTCCGGCTCTGGCTTTCAGGTTCATACGACTCCGACTCCGGTTCCGAATCCGACTCCAGCTTTTAACAAATTGTTGACTCCGACTCCGACTCCAGCACCAACTCAATATTAAGAATATCTAAAAAAAATGTTTAAATAAAATCTCCATTCCTCTAACTATCCCCCACCTATTAGCTATTTTGAAGGTTATTTTGTAACTTTCCTTCAGTAGTCGATACTTTAAGCACCCTCAAACTGTGTTCCCAACTTTGAATGAATTAGCTGTACAAAGGTAGTCCACATCTCAGCTTAAAATTACTTCACACAAGTAATGCTTAAACAACGAAATAAATTAAATGAAATGAAAAGTAATAATAACATCACTCACATGTTCAGCTCACACTTGCGCGTATACCTGTAAACCGGGGTGACATTGATAAGTTGAAGTTTATTTTACAAAATGATTTTGCAAAATCAGAGTACCTCAAGAAGGGAAATTGGATTCTGCTCTTAGAATAATGGGATTTTTTATTCAATTACCCTGAAACTTACATTATAAAAGTAATGTTGAATGTTTATAATTTAGTTAAACAAATATTTAATTGTTATTTAAAAAAAATCAAAGAGACCTAGCCTTCATAATCGATTTGATATGATATATAACATCATTTTGCTTACATTTAGGCTGAAATTTGTAAGAAACAAAGTAACTAACAGTACGTTATCAAAGTCACCTTGGTATTGAAATAAACAGTTTACGTAACTATATTGCAAAGCTCTACTGAATTTATTTGAAAATACATGGACATTTTGTTATTCGGCCCAGTACATAGTTTAAACATATAAATCATGATAAAATCCTTACCGGTTGAATAATATTTAAAAAATCAAGTATTATCAATGTTACCCCGGTTTATGACATTTTCAATTCAATTTGTGTTTTTATAAGAATTCTAGATTAAATTTTCAAAACAACCTCATGGGTTTCCTATGCAGATAGGGCCTTTTGAAAATTTAGTCGAGAATTTAGCAGATCTGTTCCAGGATGTTACATTTGCAATTCAGCGATTTGGAGAACCTTTCAACTGAGATCAATTCATAAGCCTTTGCAGGGAGGGTACATATTTCTACGTTTAGATTTTGCTAGCTGAGTGCTCTTTTAGGGAAAATAAATTTTGAGAAAAAACCCCAGTTTATGACATTTAACAAGAAATATTTGTTAGATTTGTTCAACGATGTTTTTATGGATCCACTCTTTCAGATTTTTGTAGAGAAGTAGCAAACATTAAGGAAATCGATATATTTAATATATTCAATGATGATTTCAAAATTAGTTGCAACTAATTTTTGATATTTTCTGTCAGTTTCAAATATTTACAACACGAACCTTTGATTATTTTATTTATATACAAAATGAGCATGTTGAGTTCCAAGTAATAGATTGATATACCTAATAGTTGATAATTTAATGATCAATATTATCAATGTTTTAAACATGTCATCATTTTAGTTAAGTACTGATAGTGATCATTTGTTTTTAAATTTTGTGAAATTTGAATTCAAAGTAGCAAAAGGAGGGAGTGAAGCATCAACTGAATATTAATAAAAATGTCTGCACAACGAAAATTGTTTATAATTATATGAGTTATGAAACTACAAACATGGGTAAATGAGGGGAAATTTATCATTTACTGATCATAGTGAAATAACAAAGTCATGGCTATCCAATCAAATTGAAAATGTTACAAAAACATAATGGCATCTGATAAATTTCATGAATCAACATATAAATTAACTGAAAAAATCAATACGAGGTTTAAAAAAAATAGGCACTTAAAAGTTTTGTAAATTAATTTGCATTATAACAAAAAAAAAATAACAATAAAAATGTTCATAAATTTTATTGATTTTAAGATAACTCTGACTCCAGCTCCGACTCCAGCTCCGACTCCGGGTTTATCAGAAATTGTCGACTCCGGCTCCGACTCCGACTCCAGCTCATAAAATTTAGCCGACTCCGACTCCGACTCCAGCTATTCGAGTTTTGACGACTCTGACTCCGACTCCGACTCCAGGTCCTCAAAAAGACCCGACTCCACCGACTCCGGCTCCGACTCCGGCTCCGACTCCGGCTCCGACTCCGACTCCGACTCCACAGCCCTGTTGCAAACTATCATCAGCATAGTTTTACATGCAATGAAAAGACGGATTTTATTTATCAACAATAAAACCCATCATAAAAAATCATATTTTGCTGACATTTGGCAGAAACATAACAGAAATGATAAGTATCAAATTGGTTTTAAAAACACTCAAAAAAATGTGTTCGCGTAAACGTGAACAGAGTTCATGCCAACGGGAACCAGGAAGAAAACTGTTCAACTTTCACGGTGCACTTTTGAATTTTGCACCATAAAAGTTGAACAGTTTTCTTCCTGGTTCCCGTTGGCATGAACTCTGTTAACGCGTTAACGTTAACGCGAACTCATTTTTTGCGTGAAGTTTTGAAAACATGACTTATTTAAGTAAGTTTTCGAAGAGAAGCTGATAAAATACAATCCAAATAGCCAAGTAACCAAATAGCGAATTGTAGTTAGATATTTAGAAATCCTTTTAGAAATCATAGAAAACGATAATTGGCCAATTTCGCGGGATTTTTTTGAATTAAATTAAGCTTAATGAACAGCTGCTAAAATTGAATGAATACTTGAACAAATGATGCAACATAACTTATTCGGTCATACAAAAAGTGTGTACTTTTTACCAAAAAAATATCAAAATAAAATAAAATTTTCCAGTTCTAAGGCTGAATGAAATAAGTTGACCGAAACGTTAACAAATCAATCGCAGTTTTATGCATCAACGAGAAACATCAATCCAAAACCGATCACAACACGAATCGAAAACCATAAAAAACAACAACAAGGTAAATAAATCCTTTGTTATACAGCTTCCGCTGAAGAAAGTAATAAAAGATAGAATTAAAGCCAAATCGCGATCAAAATACTTCATTGTCTGTAATTCCTATAAAATTGATCCAAACATTATCGCCAAAAGTTGCTACGGTATAAACCTGTCGCAGCAAAAACATCCCCGATCGGATGGAGCAGATGATCCGGGAAATCCGTTGCGTCCGCAAGAACAGTCAGGTCAGCAAAGGCTGGTGGGCAGCAGGCTGAATCGCTGCGGTCACGTGAAGCTGATTACGGTACAGACACTGAGGACAACGTTGACATTCAGCTATACAACATGCCGTTACTAAACCAAGACAAGAAGCGAATGGTTCTAAGCTTGCCGCGCTGAAGACTCGTCTATGGGAAACTTCACGTACGAAAACCTGTTGCGGTAGCGGCGTCACATCTCACATGATGGGCTATAGAGTGGCTCGAGGTCAGCCAGAAGCTGACCATCGGTCCATCGCGTTACAAGATCGGATTCCGAAAGCGGACGAAAGTGCTGAAAAGAATACAATGCCATACTGAGTGGAAATATAATCAAAACGTATGCCAAAACTCTTGCAACGATCCGAAACAAGACGATGAAGAAACAGATCTTGGTGAAACGAAATTGAACCTAACATATGTTCAAGAAGAATCGAGAAATCGCCTTTTGAAATCTGTAATCGAACGCATACTTTATTTTAACAACTCTTAGTCGGAGTAGGGATATGGTGGACGAGCATGAGTCAAATAAAACATCTCACAATGTAAAACTTCATATTCATGCTTATTAGACGATTGTCTATAGGGACGTGGCGTTACATCGTGCTGCCATCTGGTTTTTTAAGTGCGAGAGTGGAAAAGTGCTGAGTCATCGTCTAAAAATAGACGACGTCCTATCTCGCCCAGCAAAATGAAGTCGATAAAGTAGTCGGTTTCGATGAGAAAAAGTGGAAAACGTGGTCTAAAAATAGCAACGCCACGTCCCTATTGGCCACGTAAAATCACAACTACTCATAATGTCCAAGCTAGCCGGTTCTGACCAACGATTATACTGTATTCTACTTTTCTTCTGTAAAATAACCAAGGCTTTGGACATAGTAAGATAAACAACATTTGCAGGGCATCAACCAGGAATCAAATGAGGCAGATTATCTTTTACTACACTATCTATCATTTGGTTGGTGTCTCCACTAATTGCATCACTTTTCAGCTGTCAAACCTACCAGAAAAGTTAAGCCCCACGTGTTTTCAACCAGAATTATATTCGTATTTTGTACTTACCTGTTCAGCTCATTTTCGTAAGCTTTCCCGTAACTTTTGAAAACCGCCGTTGGCCGAAAAATAACGACTTCGAGCAAAAACTCTTTAGATGGGTGAACTTTTGAACAGTCAGCCAAAATATTAAGGTACCACTAAAGCCGAAATCTGGTCAATTTTCATATTTTTTGCCAACACTTCCAAAAAATGTCGCGCAACATAAATTGATGTTGCAAGGTAACCAGTCAATACAATTCGAATTCTGAAACGGAATCTAACTAGAATCGTATACGAATTCCTTTTCAAACACAGCAACCTTGTTCGAAACGGATGTTGTAGATTTGTTCAGATATCCTAGGTCATCAAGAACTTCCAGAAGTTTAGGTCCGTGAGTCTACCGCCGTAACAAGCAAGTGGTCGAAAGATTACGACCCAGGATCATATGCCAATAGCTTCAGTGGGTATGGTAGACTACTTTGTTGATATGTTGGGATATCCAAGACCATCTAGAACTCCCTGAAGTTGGTTCCTGGGGGCTACCACCGTAATAAGCAAGTGGTCGAAAGATAACGACCCAGGATCATATGCCAATAGCTTCAGTGGGTATGGTAGACTACTTTGTTGATATGTTGGGATGATCATGGATATCCCGGATGTTGAGGCCTGTGGGTCTACCACCGTAACAATTTAGTAATTTAGTAATTTTGTAATTTTGTAATTTTGTAATTTTGTAATTTTGTAATTTTGTAATTTTGTAATTTTGTAATTATGAAATTTTGTAATTTTGTAATTTTGTAATTTTGTAATTTTGTAATTTTGTAATTTTGTAATTTTGTAATTTTGTAATTTTGTAATTTTATTTTCTTATTTTCTTATTTTCTTTTTTTCTTATTTTTTTTCTTATTTTCTTATTTTCTTGTTTTCTTATTTTCTTATTTTCTTATTTTCTTATTTTCTTATTTTCTTATTTTCTTATTTTCTTATTTTCTTATTTTCTTATTTTCTTATTTTCTTATTTTCTTATTTTCTTATTTTCTTATTTTCTTATTTTCTTATTTTCTTATTTTCTTTTTTTCTTATTTTCTTATTTTCTTATTTTCTTATTTTCTTATTTTCTTATTTTCTTATTTTCTTATTTTCTTATTTTCTTATTTTCTTATTTTCTTATTTTCTTATTTTCTTATTTTCTTATTTTCTTATTTTCTTATTTTCTTATTTTCTTATTTTCTTATTTTCTTATTTTCTTATTTTCTTATTTTCTTATTTTCTTATTTTCTTATTTTCTTATTTTCTTATTTTCTTATTTTCTTATTTTCTTATTTTCTTATTTTCTTATTTTCTTATTTTCTTATTTTCTTATTTTCTTATTTTCTTATTTTCTTATTTTCTTATTTTCTTATTTTCTTATTTTCTTATTTTCTTATTTTCTTATTTTCTTATTTTCTTATTTTCTTATTTTCTTATTTTCTTATTTTCTTATTTTCTTATTTTCTTATTTTCTTATTTTCCTATTTTCTTATTTTCTTATTTTCTTATTTTCTTATTTTCTTATTTTCTTATTTTCTTATTTTCTTATTTTCTTATTTTCTTATTTTCTTATTTTCTTATTTTCTTATTTTCTTATTTTCTTATTTTCTTATTTTCTTATTTTCTTATTTTCTTATTTTCTTATTTTCTTATTTTCTTATTTTCTTATTTTTTTATTTTTTTATTTTCTTATTTTCTTATTTTCTTATTTTCTTATTTTCTTATTTTCTTATTTTCTTATTTTCTTATTTTCTTATTTTCTTATTTTCTTATTTTCTTATTTTCTTATTTTCTTATTATCTTATTATCTTATTTTCTTATTTTCTTATTTTCTTATTTTCTTATTTTTTTATTTTCTTATTTTCTTATTTTCTTATTTTCTTATTTTCTTATTTTCTTATTTTCTTATTTTCTTATTTTCTTATTTTCTTATTTTCTTATTTTCTTATTTTTTTATTTTCTTATTTTCTTATTTTCTTATTTTCTTATTTTCTTATTTTCTTATTTTCTTATTTTCTTATTTTCTTATTTTCTTATTTTCTTATTTTCTTATTTTCTTTTTTTCTTTTTTTTTTATTTTCTTATTTTCTTATTTTCTTATTTTCTTATTTTCTTATTTTCTTATTTTCTTATTTTCTTATTTTCTTATTTTCTTATTTTCTTATTTTCTTATTTTCTTATTTTCTTATTTTCTTATTTTTTTATTTTCTTATTTTTTTTTTCTTATTTTCTTATTTTCTTATTTTCTTATTTTCTTATTTTTTTATTTTCTTATTTTCTTATTTTCTTATTTTCTTATTTTCTTATTTTCTTATTTTCTTATTTTCTTATTTTCTTATTTTCTTATTTTCTTATTTTCTTATTTTCTTATTTTCTTATTTTCTTATTTTCTTATTTTCCTATTTTCTTATTTTCTTATTATCTTATTTTCTTATTTTCTTATTTTTTTATTTTCTTATTTTATTATTTTCTTATTTTCTTATTTTCTTATTTTCTTATTTTCTTATTTTCTTATTTTCTTATTTTCTTATTTTCTTATTTTCTTATTTTCTTATTTTCTTATTTTCTTATTTTCTTATTTTCTTATTTTCTTATTTTCTTATTTTCTTATTTTCTTATTTTCTTATTTTCTTATTTTTTATTTTCTTATTTTCTTATTTTCTTATTTTCTTATTTTCTTATTTTCTTATTTTCTTATTTTCTTATTTTCTTATTTTCTTATTTTCTTATTTTCTTATTTTCTTATTTTCTTATTTTCTTATTTTCTTATTTTCTTATTTTCTTATTTTCTTATTTTCTTATTTTCTTATTTTCTTATTTTCTTATTTTCTTATTTTCTTATTTTCTTATTTTCTTATTTTCTTATTTTCTTATTTTCTTATTTTCTTATTTTCTTATTTTCTTATTTTCTTATTTTCTTATTTTCTTATTTTCTTATTTTCTTATTTTCTTATTTTCTTATTTTCTTATTTTCTTATTTTCTTATTTTCTTATTTTCTTATTTTCTTATTTTCTTATTTTCTTATTTTCTTATTTTCTTATTTTCTTATTTTCTTATTTTCTTATTTTCTTATTTTCTTATTTTCTTATTTTCTTATTTTCTTATTTTCTTATTTTCTTATTTTCTTATTTTCTTATTTTCTTATTTTCTTATTTTCTTATTTTCTTATTTTCTTATTTTCTTATTTTCTTATTTTCTTATTTTCTTATTTTCTTATTTTCTTATTTTCTTATTTTCTTATTTTCTTATTTTCTTATTTTCTTATTTTCTTATTTTCTTATTTTCTTATTTTCTTATTTTCTTATTTTCTTATTTTCTTATTTTCTTATTTTCTTATTTTCTTATTTTCTTATTTTCTTATTTTCTTATTTTCTTATTTTCTTATTTTCTTATTTTCTTATTTTCTTATTTTCTTATTTTCTTATTTTCTTATTTTCTTATTTTCTTATTTTCTTATTTTCTTATTTTCTTATTTTTTTATTTTCTTATTTTCTTATGTTCTTATTTTCTTATTTTCTTATTTTCTTCTTCTTTTTCTTCTTATTTTTAGAATTTTAGAATTTTAGAATTTTAGAATTTTAGAATTTTAGAATTTTAGAATTTTAGAATTTTAGAATTTTAGAATTTTAGAATTTTAGAATTTTAGAATTTTAGAATTTTAGAATTTTAGAATTTTAGAATTTCAGAATTTTAGAATTTTAGAATTTTAGAATTTTAGAATTTTAGAATTTTAGAATTTTAGAATTTTAGAATTTTAGAATTTTAGAATTTTAGAATTTTAGAATTTTAGAATTTTAGAATTTTAGAATTTTAGAATTTTAGAATTTTAGAATTGTAGAATTTTAGAATTTTAGAATTTTAGAATTTTAGAATTTTAGAATTTTAGAATTTTAGAATTTTAGAGTTTTAGAATTTTAAAATTTTAGAATTTTAGAATTTTAGAATTTTAGAATTTTAGAATTTTAGAATTTTAGAATTTTAGAATTTAGGATTTTAGAATTTTAGAATTTTAGAATTTTAGAATTTTAGAATTTTAGAATTTTAGAATTTTAGAATTTTAGAATTTTAGAATTTTAGAATTTTAGAATTTTAGAATTTTAGAATTTTAGAATTTTAGAATTTTAGAATTTTAGAATTTCAGAATTTTAGAATTTTAGAATTTTAGAATTTTAGAATTTTAGAATTTTAGAATTTTAGAATTTTAGAATTTTAGAATTTTAGAATTTTAGAATTTTAGAATTTTAGAATTTTAGAATTTTAGAATTTTAGAATTTTAGAATTTTAGAATTTTAGAATTTTAGAATTTTAGAATTTTATTATTTTAGAATTTTAGAATTTTAGAACTATTATTTTTTTAAGAATTTCAGAGCCATTATGTTTTTCTGTAAAAAAAGCGATAGAAGTTTTGTAAATTACTTTCTAGTAATTTATTTATAAAAGATACATAAATTTTTTTCAAATAACTTACCGAACCGCAGGTCCAGGCATGCATTAGAAATTTGCGATATCTCAATATTTTTTTCAATCCTATCGACTGAGATGCATTTTCGTGCCTTGTTGAATTGATGCCGAGCCATCGTGAGATTTACTTTGTTTCGAGAGGGCAACATGTGTTTCCATCCGACCCGTCTTTCCAGATCTTCTGTCCTCCCGTTCTTGGTGATGACGCGGCAAACCCGGGTTTCTTCGTCTTCCCGGGACAACACACACACTCCGCTGGACCAGCTTACCTCCACCCGCCAACTCGGGTTTCTTCCGTCTTCCCGGGATAACACACACGCCGCTGGTCCAGATAACCCTCTTCGACAAACCTGGTTTTTTTCCGTCCTCCCGGCACAACACACAAACCGCTCCTCCGACGAATCCGGGTTTTTTTCTGTCTTCATCCACACACACACACACCGCTGGATCAGCGTACTTTCACCCGCCAACTCGGGTTTCTTCCGTCCTCCCGGGACAACACACACACGCTGTTGGTCCAGCTAGCCTCCTCCGAAAAACCCGGGGGTTTTCCGTCCTCCAGGGACAACACACATACGCCAACCCGAGTTTCTTTCGTCCTCCCGCCGCTGGTTCAGGTAATCTTCTCCGACAAACCCGGGTTTCTTCCGTCTTCACACACAAACACCGCTGGACCAGCTTTCCTTCATCCGCCAACCCGGGTTTCTGGGCCAGCTTATCTCTAACATTCTCGGTGGGACGCGGCAAACCCGGGTTTCTTCCTAGGACATCACACACAAACTGCTGGACCAGCGGAAGTGGGACACTTCCACTACATGCACCAAAACCAAACATTCTCACTCCCGGAACGACCGACCGACCTGTAATCGCGGAATTTGAATCGACATCCGACCGGAATCGCGAACCAAACAGCTGTTACCAATAAATGTATCAACACAAACATATGCAACAAAATAAACTGCGTGCAACAAAACAAATTTAGAAAAGATGCACAGTAGAAACGGTTTTTTGTTTTTGGAATTTCAAATCGTTCAATGCAAATTTGCAAAAATTATTGTAATATTGTGTGTAATGTTACCAAAACCTATAGATTTCATTATCATTTACTTGAAAGCATTTTGGCAAAAAGTAATTGGTGGTAAAGCTGAAGTATTTGATTGTTTTCTGTTTTTTACCATCTTTATTCAGCTTTTTCATACTGTGCATGCAACAAACGCGGTGCCAGGCAAGGATGCCGGTACGACAGGGAATGTCCGGAATCGGACTTTCAACTTCCTGCTTACTTTTGGCCACTTTGGGAGGAATTTCCGGGGAAATCCGGGTACCAATCGATTCCTTGAAATGTCCCCAAGTGAATCAATATGTTTTGAGCATGGTTTACACAGTGTTTTTGATGGTTCAAAGCATCACAAAAATTTTTTTTTGAGTTTCCATACAAACAGCAGTTTTTTGTTAAAAATTCTTGGGTTCTGCTTATTTTTTGAAGAAACTATATGATCAATCTCAACAATTTTGGTCTCATTAGCTTCGTAAAACATTTTTCAACAAAATGAGTCATTATGGAGGTTCTAAATGTAATCGGGATAGAGATATATCAATTTTGGTAAAAAAAAAGCCAGGGGGGAAAATTCGATTTAGGTGGTACCTTAAG